>NW_027474088.1:0-90221 GCF_050947335.1 Megachile rotundata | reverse complement strand
TAATAAGTATAGTAGTTGTCGTTCTTTCGATCATTTAAGCATAATATGGTTAATAATATGAGTTAGATTGATAATAGTAAGAGTAATAAGTATAGTAATTGTCGTTCTATCGATCATATAAGCATAATATGGCTAATAATATGAGTTAGAATGATAACAGTAAGTGTAATAAGTATAGTAATTGTCGTTCTGTCGATCATATAAGCATAATATGGCTAATAATATGAGTTAGATTGATAATAATAAGAGTAGTGAGTATAGTAATTCTCGTTCTATCGATCATATAAGCATAATATGGCTAATAATATGAGTTAGATTGATAATAATAAGAGTAATAAATATAGTACATTGTCGTTCTATCGATCATTTAAGCATAATATGGCTAATATTATGAGTTAGATTGATAATAATAAGAGTAATGAGTATAGTAATTGTAGTTCTATCGATCGTATCTGCATAATATGGTTAATAATATGAGTTAGATTCATAATAATAAGAATAATAAGTATAGTAATTGTCGTTCTATCGATCATATAAGCATAATATGGCTAATAATATGAGTTAGGTTGATAATAATAAGAGTAATAAGTATAGTAAATGTCGTGCTATCGATCATATCTGCATAATATTGTTAATAATATGCGTTCGATTGATAATAGTGAGTGTACTAAGTATAGTAATTGTCGTTCTATCGATCATATCTGCATAATATGGCAAATAATATGAGTTAGATTGATAATAATAAGAGTAATAAGTATAGTATTTGTCGTTCTATCAATCATATAAGCATAATATGGCTAATAATTTGAGTTAGATCGATAATGATAAGAGTAATAAGTACAGTAATTGTCGTTCTATCGATCATTTAAGCATAATATGGCTAAAATTATGAGTTAGATTGATAATAATAAGAGTAATGAGTATAGTAATTGTAGTTCTATCGATCGTATCTGCATAATATGGCTAATAATTTGAGTTAGATCGATAATGATAAGAGTAATAAGTACAGTAATTTGTCGTTCTATCGATCATATAAGCATAATATGGATAATAATATGAGTTGATTGATAATAATAAGAGTAATAAATATAGTAATTGTCGTTCTATCGATCATTTAAGCCTAATATGGCTAGTAATATGAGTTAGATTGATAATAATAAGAGTAATAAGTATAGTAATTGTCGTTCTCTCGATCATATAAGCATAATATGGCTAATAATATGAGTTAGATCGATAATGATAAGAGTAATAAGTATAGTAATTGTCGTTCTATCGATCATTTAAGCATAATACGGCTAATAATATGAGTTAGATTGATAATAATAAGAGTAATAAGTATAGTAATTGTAGTTCTATCGATCGTATCTGCATAATATGGTTAATAATATGAGTTAGACTCATAATAATATGAGTAATAAGTATAGTAATTGTCGTTCTATCGATCATTTAAGCATAATATGGCTAATAATATGAGTTAGGTTGATAATAGTAAGAGTAGTGAGTATAGTAATTGTCGTTCTATCGATCATATAAGCATAATATGGCTAATAATATGAGTTAGATTGATTAACAGTAAGTGTAATAAGTATAGTAATTGTCGTTCTGTCGATCATATAAGCATAATATGGCTAATAATATGAGTTAGATTGATAATAATAAGAGTAGTGAGTATAGTAATTGTCGTTCTATCGATCATATAAGCATAATATGGCTATAATATGAGTTAGATTGATAATAATAAGAGTAATAAATATAGTAATTGTCGTTCTATCGATCATTTAAGCCTAATATGGCGAGTAATATGAGTTAGATTGATAATAATAAGAGTAATAAGTATAGTAATTGTCGTTCTCTCGATCATATAAGCATAATATGGTTAATAATATGAGTTAGATTGATAATAATAAGAGTAATAAGTATAGTAATTGTCGTTCTATCGATCATATAAGCATAATATGGCTAATAATATGAGTAAGATTTATAATAATAATAGTAATAAGTATAGTAATTGTCGTTCTATCGATCATTTAAGCATAATATGGCTAATAATATGAGTTAGATTGATAATAATAACAGTAATAAGTACTGTAATTGTCGTTCTATCGATAATATAAGCATAATATGGCTAATAATATGAGTTAGATCGATAATGATAAGAGCAATAAGTACAGTAATTGTCGTTCTATCGATCATATATGCATAATATGGCTAATAATATGAGTTAGATTGATAATAGTAAGTGTAATAAGTATAGTAATTGTCGTTCTATCGATCATATATGCATAATATGGCTAATAATATGAGTTAGATTGATAATAATAACAGTAATAAGTACAGTAATTGTCGTTCTATCGATAATATAAGCATAATATGGCTAATAATATGAGTTAGATCGATAATGATAAGAGTAATAAGTACAGTAATTGTCGTTCTATCGATCATATATGCATAATATGGCTAATAATATGAGTAAGATTGATAATAGTAATAGTAATAAGTATAGTAATTGTCGTTCTATCGATCATTTAAGCATAATATGGCTAATAATATGAGTTAGATTGATAACAGTAAGTGTAATAAGTATAGTAATTGTCGTTCTGTCGATCATATATGCATAATATGGCTAATAATATGAGTAAGATTGATAATAATAATAGTAATAAGTATAGTAATTGTCGTTCTATCGATCATTTAAGCATAATATGGCTAATAATATGAGTTAGATTGATAATAATAACAGTAATAAGTACAGTAATTGTCGTCCTATCGATAATATAAGCATAATATGGCTAATAATATGAGTTATATCGATAATGATAAGAGTAATAAGTACAGTAATTGTCGTTCTATCGATCATATATGCATAATATGGCTAATAATATGAGTAAGATTGATAATAACAAAAGTAATAAGTATAGTAGTTGTCGTTCTTTCGATCATTTAAGCATAATATGGTTAATAATATGAGTTAGATTGATAATAGTAAGAGTAATAAGTATAGTAATTGTCGTTCTATCGATCATATAAGCATAATATGGCTAATAATATGAGTTAGAATGATAACAGTAAGTGTAATAAGTATAGTAATTGTCGTTCTGTCGATCATATAAGCATAATATGGCTAATAATATGAGTTAGATTGATAATAATAAGAGTAGTGAGTATAGTAATTCTCGTTCTATCGATCATATAAGCATAATATGGCTAATAATATGAGTTAGATTGATAATAATAAGAGTAATAAATATAGTAATTGTCGTTCTATCGATCATTTAAGCATAATATGGCTAATATTATGAGTTAGATTGATAATAATAAGAGTAATGAGTATAGTAATTGTAGTTCTATCGATCGTATCTGCATAATATGGTTAATAATATGAGTTAGATTCATAATAATAAGAGCAATAAGTATAGTAATTGTCGTTCTATCGATCATTTAAGCATAATATGGCTAATAATATGAGTTAGGTTGATAAAAATAAGAATAATAAGTATAGTAATTGTCGTTCTATCGATCATATAAGCATAATATGGCTAATAATATGAGTTAGGTTGATAATAATAAGAGTAATAAGTATAGTAAATGTCGTGCTATCGATCATATCTGCATAATATTGTTAATAATATGCGTTCGATTGATAATAGTGAGTGTACTAAGTATAGTAATTGTCGTTCTATCGATCATATCTGCATAATATGGCAAATAATATGAGTTAGATTGATAATAATAAGAGTAATAAGTATAGTATTTGTCGTTCTATCAATCATATAAGCATAATATGGCTAATAATTTGAGTTAGATCGATAATGATAAGAGTAATAAGTACAGTAATTGTCGTTCTATCGATCATTTAAGCATAATATGGCTAAAATTATGAGTTAGATTGATAATAATAAGAGTAATGAGTATAGTAATTGTAGTTCTATCGATCGTATCTGCATAATATGGTTAATAATATGAGTTAGATTCATAATAATAAGAGCAATAAGTATAGTAATTGTCGTTCTATCGATCATTTAAGCATAATATGGCTAATAATATGAGTTAGGTTGATAAAAATAAGAATAATAAGTATAGTAATTGTCGTTCTATCGATCATATAAGCATAATATGGTTAATAATATGAGTTAGGTTGATAATAATAAGAGTAATAAGTATAGTAAATGTCGTGCTATCGATCATATCTGCATAATATTGTTAATAATATGCGTTCGATTGATAATAGTGAGTGTACTAAGTATAGTAATTGTCGTTCTATCGATCATATCTGCATAATATGGCTAATAATATGAGTTAGATTGATAATAGTAAGTGTAATAAGTATAGTAATTGTCGTTCTATCGATCATATATGCATAATATGGCTAATAATATGAGTTAGATTGATAATAATAACAGTAATAAGTACAGTAATTGTCGTTCTATCGATAATATAAGCATAATATGGCTAATAATATGAGTTAGATCGATAATGATAAGAGTAATAAGTACAGTAATTGTCGTTCTATCGATCATATATGCATAATATGGCTAATAATATGAGTAAGATTGATAAAAATAAGAGTAATAAGTATAGTAATTGTAGTTCTATCGATCGTATCTGCATAATATGGTTAATAATATGAGTTAGACTCATAATAATATGAGTAATAAGTATAGTAATTGTCGTTCTATCGATCATTTAAGCATAATATGGCTAATAATATGAGTTAGGTTGATAATAGTAAGAGTAGTGAGTATAGTAATTGTCGTTCTATCGATCATATAAGCATAATATGGCTAATAATATGAGTTAGATTGATAACAGTAAGTGTAATAAGTATAGTAATTGTCGTTCTGTCGATCATATAAGCATAATATGGCTAATAATATGAGTTAGATTGATAATAATAAGAGTAGTGAGTATAGTAATTGTCGTTCTATCGATCATATAAGCATAATATGGCTAATAATATGAGTTAGATTGATATTAATAAGAGTAATAAATATAGTAATTGTCGTTCTATCGATCATTTAAGCCTAATATGGCTAGTAATATGAGTTAGATTGATAATAATAAGAGTAATAAGTATAGTAATGGTCGTTCTCTCGATCATATAAGCATAATATGGTTAATAATATGAGTTAGATTGATAATAGTAAGAGTAATAAGTATAGTAATTGTCGTTCTATCGATCATATAAGCATAAGATGGTTAATAATATGAGTTAGATTGATAATAGTGAGTGTAATTAGTATAGTAATTGTCGTTCTATCGATCATATTAGCATAATATGGTTAATAATATGAGTTAGATCGATAATGATAAGAGTAATAAGTACAGTAATTGTCGTTCTATCGATCATATATGCATAATATGGCTAATAATATGAGTAAGATTGATACTAATAATAGTAATAAGTATAATAATTGTCGTTCTATCGATCATTTAAGCATAATATGGCTAATAATATGAGTTAAATTGATAATAATAACTGTAATAAGTACAGTAATTGTCGTTCTATCGATAATATAAGCATAATATGGCTAATAATATGAGTTAGATTGATAATAATAACAGTAATAAGTACAGTAATTGTCGTTCTATCGATAATATAAGCATAATATGGCTAATAATATGAGTTAGATCGATAATGATAAGAGTAATAAGTACAGTAATTGTCGTTCTATCGATCATATATGCATAATATGGCTAATAATATGAGTTAGATCGATAATGATAAGAGTAATAAGTATAGTAATTGTCGTTCTATCGATCATTTAAGCATAATACGGCTAATAATATGAGTTAGATTGATAATAATAAGAGTAATAAGTATAGTAATTGTAGTTCTATCGATCGTATCTGCATAATATGGTTAATAATATGAGTTAGACTCATAATAATATGAGTAATAAGTATAGTAATTGTCGTTCTATCGATCATTTAAGCATAATATGGCTAATAATATGAGTTAGGTTGATAATAGTAAGAGTAGTGAGTATAGTAATTGTCGTTCTATCGATCATATAAGCATAATATGGCTAATAATATGAGTTAGATTGATAACAGTAAGTGTAATAAGTATAGTAATTGTCGTTCTGTCGATCATATAAGCATAATATGGCTAATAATATGAGTTAGATTGATAATAATAAGAGTAGTGAGTATAGTAATTGTCGTTCTATCGATCATATAAGCATAATATGGCTAATAATATGAGTTAGATTGATAATAATAAGAGTAATAAATATAGTAATTGTAGTTCTATCGATCATTTAAGCCTAATACGGCTAGTAATATGAGTTAGATTGATAATAATAAGAGTAATAAGTATAGTAATTGTCGTTCTCTCGATCATATAAGCATAATATGGTTAATAATATGAGTTAGATTGATAATAATAAGAGTAATAAGTATAGTAATTGTCGTTCTATCGATCATATAAGCATAATATGGCTAATAATATGAGTAAGATTTATAATAATAATAGTAATAAGTGTAGTAATTGTCGTTCTATCGATCATTTAAGCATAATATGGCTAATAATATGAGTTAGATTGATAATAATAACAGTAATAAGTACTGTAATTGTCGTTCTATCGATAATATAAGCATAATATGGCTAATAATATGAGTTAGATCGATAATGATAAGAGCAATAAGTACAGTAATTGTCGTTCTATCGATCATATATGCATAATATGGCTAATAATATGAGTTAGATTGATAATAGTAAGTGTAATAAGTATAGTAATTGTCGTTCTATCGATCATATATGCATAATATGGCTAATAATATGAGTTAGATTGATAATAATAACAGTAATAAGTACAGTAATTGTCGTTCTATCGATAATATAAGCATAATATGGCTAATAATATGAGTTAGATCGATAATGATAAGAGTAATAAGTATAGTAATTGTCGTTCTATCGATCATTTAAGCATAATATGGCTAATAATATGAGTTAGATTGATAACAGTAAGTGTAATAAGTATAGTAATTGTCGTTCTGTCGATCATATATGCATAATATGGCTAATAATATGAGTAAGATTGATAATAATAATAGTAATAAGTATAGTAATTGTCGTTCTATCGATCATTTAAGCATAATATGGCTAATAATATGAGTTAGATTGATAATAATAACAGTAATAAGTACAGTAATTGTCGTCCTATCGATAATATAAGCATAATATGGCTAATAATATGAGTTATATCGATAATGATAAGAGTAATAAGTACAGTAATTGTCGTTCTATCGATCATATCTGCATAATATGGTTAATAATATGAGTTAGATTCATAATAATAAGAGCAATAAGTATAGTAATTGTCTTTCTATCGATCATTTAAGCATAATATGGCTAATAATATGAGTTAGGTTGATAAAAATAAGAATAATAAGTATAGTAATTGTCGTTCTATCGATCATATAAGCATAATATGGCTAATAATATGAGTTAGATTGATAATAATAAGAGTAATAAGTATAGTATTTGTCGTTCTATCAATCATATAAGCATAATATGGCTAATAATTTGAGTTAGATCGATAATGATAAGAGTAATAAGTACAGTAATTGTCGTTCTATCGATCATATAAGCATAATATGGCTAATAATACGAGTTAGATTGATAATAATAAGAGTAATAAATATAGTAATTGTCGTTCTATCGATCATTTAAGCCTAATATGGCTAGTAATATGAGTTAGATTGATAATAATAAGAGTAATAAGTATATTAATTGTCGTTCTCTCGATCATATAAGCATAATATGGCTAATAATATGAGTTAGATCGATAATGATAAGAGTAATAAGTATAGTAATTGTCGTTCTATCGATCATTTAAGCATAATACGGCTAATAATATGAGTTAGATTGATAATAATAAGAGTAATAAGTATAGTAATTGTAGTTCTATCGATCGTATCTGCATAATATGGTTAATAATATGAGTTAGACTCATAATAATATGAGTAATAAGTATAGTAATTGTCGTTCTATCGATCATTTAAGCATAATATGGCTAATAATATGAGTTAGGTTGATAATAGTAAGAGTAGTGAGTATAGTAATTGTCGTTCTATCGATCATATAAGCATAATATGGCTAATAATATGAGTTAGATTGATAACAGTAAGTGTAATAAGTATAGTAATTGTCGTTCTGTCGATCATATAAGCATAATATGGCTAATAATATGAGTTAGATTGATAATAATAAGAGTAGTGAGTATAGTAATTGTCGTTCTATCGATCATATAAGCATAATATGGCTAATAATATGAGTTAGATTGATAATAATAAGAGTAATAAATATAGTAATTGTCGTTCTATCGATCATTTAAGCCTAATATGGCTAGTAATATGAGTTAGATTGATAATAATAAGAGTAATAAGTATAGTAATTGTCGTTCTCTCGATCATATAAGCATAATATGGTTAATAATATGAGTTAGATTGATAATAATAAGAGTAATAAGTATAGTAATTGTCGTTCTATCGATCATATAAGCATAATATGGCTAATAATATGAGTAAGATTTATAATAATAATAGTAATAAGTATAGTAATTGTCGTTCTATCGATCATTTAAGCATAATATGGCTAATAATATGAGTTAGATTGATAATAATAACAGTAATAAGTACTGTAATTGTCGTTCTATCGATAATATAAGCATAATATGGCTAATAATATGAGTTAGATCGATAATGATAAGAGCAATAAGTACAGTAATTGTCGTTCTATCGATCATATATGCATAATATGGCTAATAATATGAGTTAGATTGATAATAGTAAGTGTAATAAGTATAGTAATTGTCGTTCTATCGATCATATATGCATAATATGGCTAATAATATGAGTTAGATTGATAATAATAACAGTAATAAGTACAGTAATTGTCGTTCTATCGATAATATAAGCATAATATGGCTAATAATATGAGTTAGATCGATAATGATAAGAGTAATAAGTACAGTAATTGTCGGTCTATCGATCATATATGCATAATATGGCTAATAATATGAGTAAGATTGATAATAGTAATAGTAATAAGTATAGTAATTGTCGTTCTATCGATCATTTAAGCATAATATGGCTAATAATATGAGTTAGATTGATAACAGTAAGTGTAATGAGTATAGTAATTGTAGTTCTATCGATCGTATCTGCATAATATGGTTAATAATATGAGTTAGATTCATAATAATAAGAGCAATAAGTATAGTAATTGTCGTTCTATCGATCATTTAAGCATAATATGGCTAATAATATGAGTTAGGTTGATAAAAATAAGAATAATAAGTATAGTAATTGTCGTTCTATCGATCATATAAGCATAATATGGCTAATAATATGAGTTAGGTTGATAATAATAAGAGTAATAAGTATAGTAAATGTCGTGCTATCGATCATATCTGCATAATATTGTTAATAATATGCGTTCGATTGATAATAGTGAGTGTACTAAGTATAGTAATTGTCGTTCTATCGATCATATCTGCATAATATGGCAAATAATATGAGTTAGATTGATAATAATAAGAGTAATAAGTATAGTATTTGTCGTTCTATCAATCATATAAGCATAATATGGCTAATAATTTGAGTTAGATCGATAATGATAAGAGTAATAAGTACAGTAATTGTCGTTCTATCGATCATTTAAGCATAATATGGCTAAAATTATGAGTTAGATTGATAATAATAAGAGTAATGAGTATAGTAATTGTAGTTCTATCGATCGTATCTGCATAATATGGTTAATAATATGAGTTAGATTCATAATAATAAGAGCAATAAGTATAGTAATTGTCGTTCTATCGATCATTTAAGCATAATATGGCTAATAATATGAGTTAGGTTGATAAAAATAAGAATAATAAGTATAGTAATTGTCGTTCTATCGATCATATAAGCATAATATGGCTAATAATATGAGTTAGGTTGATAATAATAAGAGTAATAAGTATAGTAAATGTCGTGCTATCGATCATATCTGCATAATATTGTTAATAATATGCGTTCGATTGATAATAGTGAGTGTACTAAGTATAGTAATTGTCGTTCTATCGATCATATCTGCATAATATGGCTAATAATATGAGTTAGATTGATAATAGTAAGTGTAATAAGTATAGTAATTGTCGTTCTATCGATCATATATGCATAATATGGCTAATAATATGAGTTAGATTGATAATAATAACAGTAATAAGTACAGTAATTGTCGTTCTATCGATAATATAAGCATAATATGGCTAATAATATGAGTTAGATCGATAATGATAAGAGTAATAAGTACAGTAATTGTCGTTCTATCGATCATATATGCATAATATGGCTAATAATATGAGTAAGATTGATAAAAATAAGAGTAATAAGTATAGTAATTGTAGTTCTATCGATCGTATCTGCATAATATGGTTAATAATATGAGTTAGACTCATAATAATATGAGTAATAAGTATAGTAATTGTCGTTCTATCGATCATTTAAGCATAATATGGCTAATAATATGAGTTAGGTTGATAATAGTAAGAGTAGTGAGTATAGTAATTGTCGTTCTATCGATCATATAAGCATAATATGGCTAATAATATGAGTTAGATTGATAACAGTAAGTGTAATAAGTATAGTAATTGTCGTTCTGTCGATCATATAAGCATAATATGGCTAATAATATGAGTTAGATTGATAATAATAAGAGTAGTGAGTATAGTAATTGTCGTTCTATCGATCATATAAGCATAATATGGCTAATAATATGAGTTAGATTGATATTAATAAGAGTAATAAATATAGTAATTGTCGTTCTATCGATCATTTAAGCCTAATATGGCTAGTAATATGAGTTAGATTGATAATAATAAGGGTAATAAATATAGTAATTGTCGTTCTATCGATCATTTAAGCCTAATATGGCTAGTAATATGAGTTAGATTGATAATAATTAGAGTAATAAGTATAGTAATTGTCGTTCTATCGATCATATAAGCATAATATGGCTAATAATATGAGTAAGATTTATAATAATAATAGTAATAAGTATAGTAATTGTCGTTCTATCGATCATTTAAGCATAATATGGCTAATAATATGAGTTAGATTGATAATAATAACAGTAATAAGTACTGTAATTGTCGTTCTATCGATAATATAAGCATAATATGGCTAATAATATGAGTTAAATTGATAATAATAACTGTAATAAGTACAGTAATTGTCGTTCTATCGATAATATAAGCATAATATGGCTAATAATATGAGTTAGGTCGATAATGATAAGAGTAATAAGTACAGTAATTGTCGTTCTATCGATTATATGTGCATAATATGGCTAATAATATGAGTTAGATTGATAACAGTAAGAGTAATAAGTACAGTAATTGTCGTTCTATCGATAATATAAGCATAATATGGCTAATAATATGAGTTAGATCGATAATGATAAGAGTAATAAGTACAGTAATTGTCGTTCTATCGATCATATATGCATAATATGGCTAATAATATGAGTAAGATTGATAATAACAATAGTAATAAGTATATTAATTGTCGTTCTATCGATCATTTAAGCATAATATGGTTAATAATATGAGTTAGATTGATAATAGTAAGAGTAATAAGTATAGTAATTGTCGTTCTATCGATCATATAAGCATAATATGGCTAATAATATGAGTTAGAATGATAACAGTAAGTGTAATAAGTATAGTAATTGTCGTTCTGTCGATCATATAAGCATAATATGGCTAATAATATGAGTTAGATTGATAATAATAAGAGTAGTGAGTATAGTAATTCTCGTTCTATCGATCATATAAGCATAATATGGCTAATAATATGAGTTAGATTGATAATAATAAGAGTAATAAATATAGTAATTGTCGTTCTATCGATCATTTATGCATAATATGGCTAGTAATATGAGTTAGATTGATAATAATAAGAGTAATAAGTATAGTAATTGTCGTTCTATCGATAATATAAGCATAATATGGCTAATAATATGAGTTAGATCGATAATGATAAGAGCAATAAGTACAGTAATTGTCGTTCTATCGATCATATATGCATAATATGGCTAATAATATGAGTTAGATTGATAATAGTAAGTGTAATAAGTATAGTAATTGTCGTTCTATCGATCATATATGCATAATATGGCTAATAATATGAGTTAGATTGATAATAATAACAGTAATAAGTACAGTAATTGTCGTTCTATCGATAATATAAGCATAATATGGCTAATAATATGAGTTAGATCGTTAATGATAAGAGTAATAAGTACAGTAATTGTCGTTCTATCGATCATATATGCATAATATGGCTAATAATATGAGTAAGATTGATAATAGTAATAGTAATAAGTATAGTAATTGTCGTTCTATCGATCATTTAAGCATAATATGGCTAATAATATGAGTTAGATTGATAACAGTAAGTGTAATAAGTATAGTAATTGTCGTTCTGTCGATCATATATGCATAATATGGCTAATAATATGAGTAAGATTGATAATAATAATAGTAATAAGTATAGTAATTGTCGTTCTATCGATCATTTAAGCATAATATGGCTAATAATATGAGTTAGATTGATAATAATAACAGTAATAAGTACAGTATTTGTCGCCCTATCGATAATATAAGCATAATATGGCTAATAATATGAGTTATATCGATAATGATAAGAGTAATAAGTACAGTAATTGTCGTTCTATCGATCATATATGCATAATATGGCTAATAATATGAGTAAGATTGATAATAACAATAGTAATAAGTATAGTAGTTGTCGTTCTATCGATCATTTAAGCATAATATGGTTAATAATATGAGTTAGATTGATAATAGTAAGAGTAATAAGTATAGTAATTGTCGTTCTATCGATCATATAAGCATAATATGGCTAATAATATGAGTTAGAATGATAACAGTAAGTGTAATAAGTATAGTAATTGTCGTTCTGTCGATCATATAAGCATAATATGGCTAATAATATGAGTTAGATTGATAATAATAAGAATAATAAGTATAGTAATTGTCGTTCTATCGATCATATAAGCATAATATGGCTAATAATATGAGTTAGGTTGATAATAATAAGAGTAATAAGTATAGTAAATGTCGTGCTATCGATCATATCTGCATAATATTGTTAATAATATGCGTTCGATTGATAATAGTGAGTGTACTAAGTATAGTAATTGTCGTTCTATCGATCATATCTGCATAATATGGCTAATAATATGAGTTAGATTGATAATAATAAGAGCAATAAGTATAGTATTTGTCGTTCTATCAATCATATAAGCATAATATGGCTAATAATTTGAGTTAGATCGATAATGATAAGAGTAATAAGTACAGTAATTGTCGTTCTATCGATCATTTAAGCATAATATGGCTAAAATTATGAGTTAGATTGATAATAATAAGAGTAATGAGTATAGTAATTGTAGTTCTATCGATCGTATCTGCATAATATGGTTAATAATATGAGTTAGATTCATAATAATAAGAGCAATAAGTATAGTAATTGTCGTTCTATCGATCATTTAAGCATAATATGGCTAAAAATATGAGTTAGGTTGATAAAAATAAGAATAATAAGTATAGTAATTGTCGTTCTATCGATCATATAAGCATAATATGGCTAATAATATGAGTTAGGTTGATAATAATAAGAGTAATAAGTATAGTAAATGTCGTGCTATCGATCATATCTGCATAATATTGTTAATAATATGCGTTCGATTGATAATAGTGAGTGTACTAAGTATAGTAATTGTCGTTCTATCGATCATATCTGCATAATATGGCTAATAATATGAGTTAGATTGATAATAGTAAGTGTAATAAGTATAGTAATTGTCGTTCTATCGATCATATATGCATAATATGGCTAATAATATGAGTTAGATTGATAATAATAACAGTAATAAGTACAGTAATTGTCGTTCTATCGATAATATAAGCATAATATGGCTAATAATATGAGTTAGATCGATAATGATAAGAGTAATAAGTACAGTAATTGTCGTTCTATCGATCATATATGCATAATATGGCTAATAATATGAGTAAGATTGATAAAAATAAGAGTAATAAGTATAGTAATTGTAGTTCTATCGATCGTATCTGCATAATATGGTTAATAATATGAGTTAGACTCATAATAATATGAGTAATAAGTATAGTAATTGTCGTTCTATCGATCATTTAA
This sequence comes from Megachile rotundata, assembly GCF_050947335.1. Taxonomy (NCBI): domain Eukaryota; kingdom Metazoa; phylum Arthropoda; class Insecta; order Hymenoptera; family Megachilidae; genus Megachile; species Megachile rotundata. The sequence goes on along the minus strand of NW_027474088.1, from coordinate 75,989 downwards.
GCATAATATGGCTAATAATATGAGTTAGATTGATAACAGTAAGTGTAATAAGTATAGTAATTGTCGTTCTGTCGATCATATAAGCATAATATGGCTAATAATATGAGTTAGATTGATAATAATAAGAGTAGTGAGTATAGTAATTGTCGTTCTATCGATCATATAAGCATAATATGGCTAATAATATGAGTTAGATTGATATTAATAAGAGTAATAAATATAGTAATTGTCGTTCCATCGATCATTTAAGCCTAATATGGCTAGTAATATGAGTTAGATTGATAATAATAAGAGTAATAAGTATAGTAATGGTCGTTCTCTCGATCATATAAGCATAATATGGTTAATAATATGAGTTAGATTGATAATAGTAAGAGTAATAAGTATAGTAATTGTCGTTCTATCGATCATATAAGCATAAGATGGTTAATAATATGAGTTAGATTGATAATAGTGAGTGTAATTAGTATAGTAATTGTCGTTCTATCGATCATATTAGCATAATATGGTTAATAATATGAGTTAGATCGATATTGATAAGAGTAATAAGTACAGTAATTGTCGTTCTATCGATCATATATGCATAATATGGCTAATAATATGAGTAAGATTGATACTAATAATAGTAATAAGTATAATAATTGTCGTTCTATCGATCATTTAAGCATAATATGGCTAATAATATGAGTTAAATTGATAATAATAACTGTAATAAGTACAGTAATTGTCGTTCTATCGATAATATAAGCATAATATGGCTAATAATATGAGTTAGGTCGATAATGATAAGAGTAATAAGTACAGTAATTGTCGTTCTATCGATTATATGTGCATAATATGGCTAATAATATGAGTTAGATTGATAACAGTAAGAGTAATAAGTACAGTAATTGTCGTTCTATCGATAATATAAGCATAATATGGCTAATAATATGAGTTAGATCGATAATGATAAGAGTAATAAGTACAGTAATTGTCGTTCTATCGATCATATATGCATAATATGGCTAATAATATGAGTAAGATTGATAATAACAATAGTAATAAGTATAGTAATTGTCGTTCTATCGATCATTTAAGCATAATATGGTTAATAATATGAGTTAGATTGATAATAGTAAGAGTAATAAGTATAGTAATTGTCGTTCTATCGATCATATAAGCATAATATGGCTAATAATATGAGTTAGATTGATAATAATAACAGTAATAAGTACAGTAATTGTCGTTCTATCGATAATATAAGCATAATATGGCTAATAATATGAGTTAGATCGATAATGATAAGAGTAATAAGTACAGTAATTGTCGTTCTATCGATCATATATGCATAATATGGCTAATAATATGAGTTAGATTGATAATAATAACAGTAATAAGTACAGTAATTGTCGTTCTATCGATAATATAAGCATAATATGGCTAATAATATGAGTTAGATCGATAATGATAAGAGTAATAAGTACAGTAATTGTCGTTCTATCGATCATATATGCATAATATGGCTAATAATATGAGTAAGATTGATAAAAATAAGAGTAATAAGTATAGTAATTGTAGTTCTATCGATCGTATCTGCATAATATGGTTAATAATATGAGTTAGACTCATAATAATATGAGTAATAAGTATAGTAATTGTCGTTCTATCGATCATTTAAGCATAATATGGCTAATAATATGAGTTAGGTTGATAATAGTAAGAGTAGTGAGTATAGTAATTGTCGTTCTATCGATCATATAAGCATAATATGGCTAATAATATGAGTTAGATTGATAACAGTAAGTGCAATAAGTATAGTAATTGTCGTTCTGTCGATCATATAAGCATAATATGGCTAATAATATGAGTTAGATTGATAATAATAAGAGTAGTGAGTATAGTAATTGTCGTTCTATCGATCATATAAGCATAATATGGCTAATAATATGAGTTAGATTGATATTAATAAGAGTAATAAATATAGTAATTGTCGTTCTATCGATCATTTAAGCCTAATATGGCTAGTAATATGAGTTAGATTGATAATAATAAGAGTAATAAGTATAGTAATGGTCGTTCTCTCGATCATATAAGCATAATATGGTTAATAATATGAGTTAGATTGATAATAGTAAGAGTAATAAGTATAGTAATTGTCGTTCTATCGATCATATAAGCATAAGATGGTTAATAATATGAGTTAGATTGATAATAGTGAGTGTAATTAGTATAGTAATTGTCGTTCTATCGATCATATTAGCATAATATGGTTAATAATATGAGTTAGATCGATAATGATAAGAGTAATAAGTACAGTAATTGTCGTTCTATCGATCATATATGCATAATATGGCTAATAATATGAGTAAGATTGATACTAATAATAGTAATAAGTATAATAATTGTCGTTCTATCGATCATTTAAGCATAATATGGCTACTAATATGAGTTAAATTGATAATAATAACTGTAATAAGTACAGTAATTGTCGTTCTATCGATAATATAAGCATAATATGGCTAATAATATGAGTTAGGTCGATAATGATAAGAGTAATAAGTACAGTAATTGTCGTTCTATCGATTATATGTGTATAATATGGCTAATAATATGAGTTAGATTGATAACAGTAAGAGTAATAAGTACAGTAATTGTCGTTCTATCGATAATATAAGCATAATATGGCTAATAATATGAGTTAGATCGATAATGATAAGAGTAATAAGTACAGTAATTGTCGTTCTATCGATCATATATGCATAATATGGCTAATAATATGAGTAAGATTGATAATAACAATAGTAATAAGTATAGTAATTGTCGTTCTATCGATCATTTAAGCATAATATGGTTAATAATATGAGTTAGATTGATAATAGTAAGAGTAATAAGTATAGTAATTGTCGTTCTATCGATCATATAAGCATAATATGGCTAATAATATGAGTTAGAATGATAACAGTAAGTGCAATAAGTATAGTAATTGTCGTTCTGTCGATCATATAAGCATAATATGGCTAATAATATGAGTTAGATCGATAATGATAAGAGTAATAAGTACAGTAATTGTCGTTCTATCGATCATATATGCATAATATGGCTAATAATATGAGTAAGATTGATAAAAATAAGAGTAATAAGTATAGTAATTGTAGTTCTATCGATCGTATCTGCATAATATGGTTAATAATATGAGTTAGACTCATAATAATATGAGTAATAAGTATAGTAATTGTCGTTCTATCGATCATTTAAGCATAATATGGCTAATAATATGAGTTAGGTTGATAATAGTAAGAGTAGTGAGTATAGTAATTGTCGTTCTATCGATCATATAAGCATAATATGGCTAATAATATGAGTTAGATTGATAACAGTAAGTGCAATAAGTATAGTAATTGTCGTTCTGTCGATCATATAAGCATAATATGGCTAATAATATGAGTTAGATTGATAATAATAAGAGTAGTGAGTATAGTAATTGTCGTTCTATCGATCATATAAGCATAATATGGCTAATAATATGAGTTAGATTGATATTAATAAGAGTAGTAAATATAGTAATTGTCGTTCTATCGATCATTTAAGCCTAATATGGCTAGTAATATGAGTTAGATTGATAATAATAAGAGTAATAAGTATAGTAATGGTCGTTCTCTCGATCATATAAGCATAATATGGTTAATAATATGAGTTAGATTGATAATAGTAAGAGTAATAAGTATAGTAATTGTCGTTCTATCGATCATATAAGCATAAGATGGTTAATAATATGAGTTAGATTGATAATAGTGAGTGTAATTAGTATAGTAATTGTCGTTCTATCGATCATATTAGCATAATATGGTTAATAATATGAGTTAGATCGATAATGATAAGAGTAATAAGTACAGTAATTGTCGTTCTATCGATCATATATGCATAATATGGCTAATAATATGAGTAAGATTGATACTAATAATAGTAATAAGTATAATAATTGTCGTTCTATCGATCATTTAAGCATAATATGGCTACTAATATGAGTTAAATTGATAATAATAACTGTAATAAGTACAGTAATTGTCGTTCTATCGATAATATAAGCATAATATGGCTAATAATATGAGTTAGGTCGATAATGATAAGAGTAATAAGTACAGTAATTGTCGTTCTATCGATTATATGTGTATAATATGGCTAATAATATGAGTTAGATTGATAACAGTAAGAGTAATAAGTACAGTAATTGTCGTTCTATCGATAATATAAGCATAATATGGCTAATAATATGAGTTAGATCGATAATGATAAGAGTAATAAGTACAGTAATTGTCGTTCTATCGATCATATATGCATAATATGGCTAATAATATGAGTAAGATTGATAATAACAATAGTAATAAGTATAGTAATTGTCGTTCTATCGATCATTTAAGCATAATATGGTTAATAATATGAGTTAGATTGATAATAGTAAGAGTAATAAGTATAGTAATTGTCGTTCTATCGATCATATAAGCATAATATGGCTAATAATATGAGTTAGAATGATAACAGTAAGTGTAATAAGTATAGTAATTGTCGTTCTGTCGATCATATAAGCATAATATGGCTAATAATATGAGTAAGATTTATAATAATAATAGTAATAAGTATAGTAATTGTCGTTCTATCGATCATTTAAGCATAATATGGCTAATAATATGAGTTAGATTGATAATAATAACAGTAATAAGTACTGTAATTGTCGTTCTATCGATAATATAAGCATAATATGGCTAATAATATGAGTTAGATCGATAATGATAAGAGCAATAAGTACAGTAATTGTCGTTCTATCGATCATATATGCATAATATGGCTAATAATATGAGTTAGATTGATAATAGTAAGTGTAATAAGTATAGTAATTGTCGTTCTATCGATCATATATGCATAATATGGCTAATAATATGAGTTAGATTGATAATAATAACAGTAATAAGTACAGTAATTGTCGTTCTATCGATAATATGAGCATAATATGGCTAATAATATGAGTTAGATCGATAATGATAAGAGTAATAAGTACAGTAATTGTCGTTCTATCGATCATATATGCATAATATGGCTAATAATATGAGTAAGATTGATAATAATAATAGTAATAAGTATAGTAATTGTCGTTCTATCGATCATTTAAGCATAATATGGTTAATAATATGAGTTAGATTGATAATAGTAAGAGTAATAAGTATAGTAATTGTCGTTCTATCGATCATATAAGCATAATATGGCTAATAATATGAGTTAGAATGATAACAGTAAGTGTAATAAGTATAGTAATTGTCGTTCTGTCGATCATATAAGCATAATATGGCTAATAATATGAGTTAGATTGATAATAATAAGAGTAGTGAGTATAGTAATTCTCGTTCTATCGATCATATAAGCATAATATGGCTAATAATATGAGTTAGATTGATAATAATAAGAGTAATAAATATAGTAATTGTCGTTCTATCGATCATTTAAGCATAATATGGCTAGTAATATGAGTTAGATTGATAATAATAAGAGTAATGAGAATAGTAATTGTAGTTCTATCGATCGTATCTGCATAATATGGTTAATAATATGAGTTAGATTCATAATAATAAGAGCAATAAGTATAGTAATTGTCTTTCTATCGATCATTTAAGCATAATATGGCTAATAATATGAGTTAGGTTGATAAAAATAAGAATAATAAGTATAGTAATTGTCGTTCTATCGATCATATAAGCATAATATGGCTAATAATATGAGTTAGATTGATAATAATAAGAGTAATAAGTATAGTATTTGTCGTTCTATCAATCATATAAGCATAATATGGCTAATAATTTGAGTTAGATCGATAATGATAAGAGTAATAAGTACAGTAATTGTCGTTCTATCGATCATATAAGCATAATATGGCTAATAATATGAGTTAGATTGATAATAATAAGAGTAATAAATATAGTAATTGTCGTTCTATCGATCATTTAAGCCTAATATGGCTAGTAATATGAGTTAGATTGATAATAATAAGAGTAATAAGTATAGTAATTGTCGTTCTCTCGATCATATAAGCATAATATGGCTAATAATATGAGTTAGATCGATAATGATAAGAGTAATAAGTATAGTAATTGTCGTTCTATCGATCATTTAAGCATAATACGGCTAATAATATGAGTTAGATTGATAATAATAAGAGTAATAAGTATAGTAATTGTAGTTCTATCGATCGTATCTGCATAATATGGTTAATAATATGAGTTAGACTCATAATAATATGAGTAATAAGTATAGTAATTGTCGTTCTATCGATCATTTAAGCATAATATGGCTAATAATATGAGTTAGGTTGATAATAGTAAGAGTAGTGAGTATAGTAATTGTCGTTCTATCGATCATATAAGCATAATATGGCTAATAATATGAGTTAGATTGATAACAGTAAGTGTAATAAGTATAGTAATTGTCGTTCTGTCGATCATATAAGCATAATATGGCTAATAATATGAGTTAGATTGATAATAATAAGAGTAGTGAGTATAGTAATTGTCGTTCTATCGATCATATAAGCATAATATGGCTAATAATATGAGTTAGATTGATAATAATAAGAGTAATAAATATAGTAATTGTCGTTCTATCGATCATTTAAGCCTAATATGGCTAGTAATATGAGTTAGATTGATAATAATAAGAGTAATAAGTATAGTAATTGTCGTTCTCTCGATCATATAAGCATAATATGGTTAATAATATGAGTTAGATCGATAATGATAAGAGTAATAAATATAGTAATTGTCGTTCCATCGATCATTTAAGCCTAATATGGCTAGTAATATGAGTTAGATTGATAATAATAAGAGTAATAAGTATAGTAATGGTCGTTCTCTCGATCATATAAGCATAATATGGTTAATAATATGAGTTAGATTGATAATAGTAAGAGTAATAAGTATAGTAATTGTCGTTCTATCGATCATATAAGCATAAGATGGTTAATAATATGAGTTAGATTGATAATAGTGAGTGTAATTAGTATAGTAATTGTCGTTCTATCGATCATATTAGCATAATATGGTTAATAATATGAGTTAGATCGATAATGATAAGAGTAATAAGTACAGTAATTGTCGTTCTATCGATCATATATGCATAATATGGCTAATAATATGAGTAAGATTGATACTAATAATAGTAATAAGTATAATAATTGTCGTTCTATCGATCATTTAAGCATAATATGGCTAATAATATGAGTTAAATTGATAATAATAACTGTAATAAGTACAGTAATTGTCGTTCTATCGATAATATAAGCATAATATGGCTAATAATATGAGTTAGGTCGATAATGCTAAGAGTAATAAGTACAGTAATTGTCGTTCTATCGATTATATGTGCATAATATGGCTAATAATATGAGTTAGATTGATAACGGTAAGAGTAATAAGTACAGTAATTGTCGTTCTATCGATAATATAAGCATAATATGGCTAATAATATGAGTTAGATCGATAATGATAAGAGTAATAAGTACAGTAATTGTCGTTCTATCGATCATATATGCATAATATGGCTAATAATATGAGTAAGATTGATAATAACAATAGTAATAAGTATAGTAATTGTCGTTCTATCGATCATTTAAGCATAATATGGTTAATAATATGAGTTAGATTGATAATAGTAAGAGTAATAAGTATAGTAATTGTCGTTCTATCGATCATATAAGCATAATATGGCTAATAATATGAGTTAGATTGATAATAATAACAGTAATAAGTACAGTAATTGTCGTTCTATCGATAATATAAGCATAATATGGCTAATAATATGAGTTAGATCGATAATGATAAGAGTAATAAGTACAGTAATTGTCGTTCTATCGATCATATATGCATAATATGGCTAATAATATGAGTTAGATTGATAATAATAACAGTAATAAGTACAGTAATTGTCGTTCTATCGATAATATAAGCATAATATGGCTAATAATATGAGTTAGATCGATAATGATAAGAGTAATAAGTACAGTAATTGTCGTTCTATCGATCATATATGCATAATATGGCTAATAATATGAGTAAGATTGATAAAAATAAGAGTAATAAGTATAGTAATTGTAGTTCTATCGATCGTATCTGCATAATATGGTTAATAATATGAGTTAGACTCATAATAATATGAGTAATAAGTATAGTAATTGTCGTTCTATCGATCATTTAAGCATAATATGGCTAATAATATGAGTTAGGTTGATAATAGTAAGAGTAGTGAGTATAGTAATTGTCGTTCTATCGATCATATAAGCATAATATGGCTAATAATATGAGTTAGATTGATAACAGTAAGTGCAATAAGTATAGTAATTGTCGTTCTGTCGATCATATAAGCATAATATGGCTAATAATATGAGTTAGATTGATAATAATAAGAGTAGTGAGTATAGTAATTGTCGTTCTATCGATCATATAAGCATAATATGGCTAATAATATGAGTTAGATTGATATTAATAAGAGTAATAAATATAGTAATTGTCGTTCTATCGATCATTTAAGCCTAATATGGCTAGTAATATGAGTTAGATTGATAATAATAAGAGTAATAAGTATAGTAATGGTCGTTCTCTCGATCATATAAGCATAATATGGTTAATAATATGAGTTAGATTGATAATAGTAAGAGTAATAAGTATAGTAATTGTCGTTCTATCGATCATATAAGCATAAGATGGTTAATAATATGAGTTAGATTGATAATAGTGAGTGTAATTAGTATAGTAATTGTCGTTCTATCGATCATATTAGCATAATATGGTTAATAATATGAGTTAGATCGATAATGATAAGAGTAATAAGTACAGTAATTGTCGTTCTATCGATCATATATGCATAATATGGCTAATAATATGAGTTAGATTGATATTAATAAGAGTAATAAATATAGTAATTGTCGTTCTATCGATCATTTAAGCCTAATATGGCTAGTAATATGAGTTAGATTGATAATAATAAGAGTAATAAGTATAGTAATGGTCGTTCTCTCGATCATATAAGCATAATATGGCTAATAATATGAGTTAGGTTGATAATAGTAAGAGTAGTGAGTATAGTAATTGTCGTTCTATCGATCATATAAGCATAATATGGCTAATAATATGAGTTAGATTGATAACAGTAAGTGTAATAAGTATAGTAATTGTCGTTCTGTCGATCATATAAGCATAATATGGCTAATAATATGAGTTAGATTGATAATAATAAGAGTAGTGAGTATAGTAATTGTCGTTCTATCGATCATATAAGCATAATATGGCTAATAATATGAGTTAGATTGATAATAATAAGAGTAATAAATATAGTAATTGTCGTTCTATCGATCATTTAAGCCTAATATGGCTAGTAATATGAGTTAGATTGATAATAATAAGAGTAATAAGTATAGTAATTGTCGTTCTCTCGATCATATAAGCATAATATGGTTAATAATATGAGTTAGATCGATAATGATAAGAGTAATAAATATAGTAATTGTCGTTCCATCGATCATTTAAGCCTAATATGGCTAGTAATATGAGTTAGATTGATAATAATAAGAGTAATAAGTATAGTAATGGTCGTTCTCTCGATCATATAAGCATAATATGGTTAATAATATGAGTTAGATTGATAATAGTAAGAGTAATAAGTATAGTAATTGTCGTTCTATCGATCATATAAGCATAAGATGGTTAATAATATGAGTTAGATTGATAATAGTGAGTGTAATTAGTATAGTAATTGTCGTTCTATCGATCATATTAGCATAATATGGTTAATAATATGAGTTAGATCGATAATGATAAGAGTAATAAGTACAGTAATTGTCGTTCTATCGATCATATATGCATAATATGGCTAATAATATGAGTAAGATTGATACTAATAATAGTAATAAGTATAATAATTGTCGTTCTATCGATCATTTAAGCATAATATGGCTAATAATATGAGTTAAATTGATAATAATAACTGTAATAAGTACAGTAATTGTCGTTCTATCGATAATATAAGCATAATATGGCTAATAATATGAGTTAGGTCGATAATGATAAGAGTAATAAGTACAGTAATTGTCGTTCTATCGATTATATGTGCATAATATGGCTAATAATATGAGTTAGATTGATAACAGTAAGAGTAATAAGTACAGTAATTGTCGTTCTATCGATAATATAAGCATAATATGGCTAATAATATGAGTTAGATCGATAATGATAAGAGTAATAAGTACAGTAATTGTCGTTCTATCGATCATATATGCATAATATGGCTAATAATATGAGTAAGATTGATAATAACAATAGTAATAAGTATAGTAATTGTCGTTCTATCGATCATTTAAGCATAATATGGTTAATAATATGAGTTAGATTGATAATAGTAAGAGTAATAAGTATAGTAATTGTCGTTCTATCGATCATATAAGCATAATATGGCTAATAATATGAGTTAGATTGATAATAATAACAGTAATAAGTACAGTAATTGTCGTTCTATCGATAATATAAGCATAATATGGCTAATAATATGAGTTAGATCGATAATGATAAGAGTAATAAGTACAGTAATTGTCGTTCTATCGATCATATATGCATAATATGGCTAATAATATGAGTTAGATTGATAATAATAACAGTAATAAGTACAGTAATTGTCGTTCTATCGATAATATAAGCATAATATGGCTAATAATATGAGTTAGATCGATAATGATAAGAGTAATAAGTACAGTAATTGTCGTTCTATCGATCATATATGCATAATATGGCTAATAATATGAGTAAGATTGATAAAAATAAGAGTAATAAGTATAGTAATTGTAGTTCTATCGATCGTATCTGCATAATATGGTTAATAATATGAGTTAGACTCATAATAATATGAGTAATAAGTATAGTAATTGTCGTTCTATCGATCATTTAAGCATAATATGGCTAATAATATGAGTTAGGTTGATAATAGTAAGAGTAGTGAGTATAGTAATTGTCGTTCTATCGATCATATAAGCATAATATGGCTAATAATATGAGTTAGATTGATAACAGTAAGTGCAATAAGTATAGTAATTGTCGTTCTGTCGATCATATAAGCATAATATGGCTAATAATATGAGTTAGATTGATAATAATAAGAGTAGTGAGTATAGTAATTGTCGTTCTATCGATCATATAAGCATAATATGGCTAATAATATGAGTTAGATTGATATTAATAAGAGTAATAAATATAGTAATTGTCGTTCTATCGATCATTTAAGCCTAATATGGCTAGTAATATGAGTTAGATTGATAATAATAAGAGTAATAAGTATAGTAATGGTCGTTCTCTCGATCATATAAGCATAATATGGTTAATAATATGAGTTAGATTGATAATAGTAAGAGTAATAAGTATAGTAATTGTCGTTCTATCGATCATATAAGCATAAGATGGTTAATAATATGAGTTAGATTGATAATAGTGAGTGTAATTAGTATAGTAATTGTCGTTCTATCGATCATATTAGCATAATATGGTTAATAATATGAGTTAGATCGATAATGATAAGAGTAATAAGTACAGTAATTGTCGTTCTATCGATCATATATGCATAATATGGCTAATAATATGAGTTAGATTGATATTAATAAGAGTAATAAATATAGTAATTGTCGTTCTATCGATCATTTAAGCCTAATATGGCTAGTAATATGAGTTAGATTGATAATAATAAGAGTAATAAGTATAGTAATGGTCGTTCTCTCGATCATATAAGCATAATATGGCTAATAATATGAGTTAGGTTGATAATAGTAAGAGTAGTGAGTATAGTAATTGTCGTTCTATCGATCATATAAGCATAATATGGCTAATAATATGAGTTAGATTGATAACAGTAAGTGTAATAAGTATAGTAATTGTCGTTCTGTCGATCATATAAGCATAATATGGCTAATAATATGAGTTAGATTGATAATAATAAGAGTAGTGAGTATAGTAATTGTCGTTCTATCGATCATATAAGCATAATATGGCTAATAATATGAGTTAGATTGATAATAATAAGAGTAATAAATATAGTAATTGTCGTTCTATCGATCATTTAAGCCTAATATGGCTAGTAATATGAGTTAGATTGATAATAATAAGAGTAATAAGTATAGTAATTGTCGTTCTCTCGATCATATAAGCATAATATGGTTAATAATATGAGTTAGATCGATAATGATAAGAGTAATAAATATAGTAATTGTCGTTCCATCGATCATTTAAGCCTAATATGGCTAGTAATATGAGTTAGATTGATAATAATAAGAGTAATAAGTATAGTAATGGTCGTTCTCTCGATCATATAAGCATAATATGGTTAATAATATGAGTTAGATTGATAATAGTAAGAGTAATAAGTATAGTAATTGTCGTTCTATCGATCATATAAGCATAAGATGGTTAATAATATGAGTTAGATTGATAATAGTGAGTGTAATTAGTATAGTAATTGTCGTTCTATCGATCATATTAGCATAATATGGTTAATAATATGAGTTAGATCGATAATGATAAGAGTAATAAGTACAGTAATTGTCGTTCTATCGATCATATATGCATAATATGGCTAATAATATGAGTAAGATTGATACTAATAATAGTAATAAGTATAATAATTGTCGTTCTATCGATCATTTAAGCATAATATGGCTAATAATATGAGTTAAATTGATAATAATAACTGTAATAAGTACAGTAATTGTCGTTCTATCGATAATATAAGCATAATATGGCTAATAATATGAGTTAGGTCGATAATGATAAGAGTAATAAGTACAGTAATTGTCGTTCTATCGATTATATGTGCATAATATGGCTAATAATATGAGTTAGATTGATAACAGTAAGAGTAATAAGTACAGTAATTGTCGTTCTATCGATAATATAAGCATAATATGGCTAATAATATGAGTTAGATCGATAATGATAAGAGTAATAAGTACAGTAATTGTCGTTCTATCGATCATATATGCATAATATGGCTAATAATATGAGTAAGATTGATAATAACAATAGTAATAAGTATAGTAATTGTCGTTCTATCGATCATTTAAGCATAATATGGTTAATAATATGAGTTAGATTGATAATAGTAAGAGTAATAAGTATAGTAATTGTCGTTCTATCGATCATATAAGCATAATATGGCTAATAATATGAGTTAGATTGATAATAATAACAGTAATAAGTACAGTAATTGTCGTTCTATCGATAATATAAGCATAATATGGCTAATAATATGAGTTAGATCGATAATGATAAGAGTAATAAGTACAGTAATTGTCGTTCTATCGATCATATATGCATAATATGGCTAATAATATGAGTTAGATTGATAATAATAACAGTAATAAGTACAGTAATTGTCGTTCTATCGATAATATAAGCATAATATGGCTAATAATATGAGTTAGATCGATAATGATAAGAGTAATAAGTACAGTAATTGTCGTTCTATCGATCATATATGCATAATATGGCTAATAATATGAGTAAGATTGATAAAAATAAGAGTAATAAGTATAGTAATTGTAGTTCTATCGATCGTATCTGCATAATATGGTTAATAATATGAGTTAGACTCATAATAATATGAGTAATAAGTATAGTAATTGTCGTTCTATCGATCATTTAAGCATAATATGGCTAATAATATGAGTTAGGTTGATAATAGTAAGAGTAGTGAGTATAGTAATTGTCGTTCTATCGATCATATAAGCATAATATGGCTAATAATATGAGTTAGATTGATAACAGTAAGTGCAATAAGTATAGTAATTGTCGTTCTGTCGATCATATAAGCATAATATGGCTAATAATATGAGTTAGATTGATAATAATAAGAGTAGTGAGTATAGTAATTGTCGTTCTATCGATCATATAAGCATAATATGGCTAATAATATGAGTTAGATTGATATTAATAAGAGTAATAAATATAGTAATTGTCGTTCTATCGATCATTTAAGCCTAATATGGCTAGTAATATGAGTTAGATTGATAATAATAAGAGTAATAAGTATAGTAATGGTCGTTCTCTCGATCATATAAGCATAATATGGTTAATAATATGAGTTAGATTGATAATAGTAAGAGTAATAAGTATAGTAATTGTCGTTCTATCGATCATATAAGCATAAGATGGTTAATAATATGAGTTAGATTGATAATAGTGAGTGTAATTAGTATAGTAATTGTCGTTCTATCGATCATATTAGCATAATATGGTTAATAATATGAGTTAAATTGATAATAATAACTGTAATAAGTACAGTAATTGTCGTTCTATCGATAATATAAGCATAATATGGCTAATAATATGAGTTAGGTCGATAATGATAAGAGTAATAAGTACAGTAATTGTCGTTCTATCGATTATATGTGTATAATATGGCTAATAATATGAGTTAGATTGATAACAGTAAGAGTAATAAGTACAGTAATTGTCGTTCTATCGATAATATAAGCATAATATGGCTAATAATATGAGTTAGATCGATAATGATAAGAGTAATAAGTACAGTAATTGTCGTTCTATCGATCATATATGCATAATATGGCTAATAATATGAGTAAGATTGATAATAACAATAGTAATAAGTATAGTAATTGTCGTTCTATCGATCATTTAAGCATAATATGGTTAATAATATGAGTTAGATTGATAATAGTAAGAGTAATAAGTATAGTAATTGTCGTTCTATCGATCATATAAGCATAATATGGCTAATAATATGAGTTAGAATGATAACAGTAAGTGTAATAAGTATAGTAATTGTCGTTCTGTCGATCATATAAGCATAATATGGCTAATAATATGAGTAAGATTTATAATAATAATAGTAATAAGTATAGTAATTGTCGTTCTATCGATCATTTAAGCATAATATGGCTAATAATATGAGTTAGATTGATAATAATAACAGTAATAAGTACTGTAATTGTCGTTCTATCTATAATATAAGCATAATATGGCTAATAATATGAGTTAGATCGATAATGATAAGAGCAATAAGTACAGTAATTGTCGTTCTATCGATCATATATGCATAATATGGCTAATAATATGAGTTAGATTGATAATAGTAAGTGTAATAAGTATAGTAATTGTCGTTCTATCGATCATATATGCATAATATGGCTAATAATATGAGTTAGATTGATAATAATAACAGTAATAAGTACAGTAATTGTCGTTCTATCGATAATATGAGCATAATATGGCTAATAATATGAGTTAGATCGATAATGATAAGAGTAATAAGTACAGTAATTGTCGTTCTATCGATCATATATGCATAATATGGCTAATAATATGAGTAAGATTGATAATAATAATAGTAATAAGTATAGTAATTGTCGTTCTATCGATCATTTAAGCATAATATGGTTAATAATATGAGTTAGATTGATAATAGTAAGAGTAATAAGTATAGTAATTGTCGTTCTATCGATCATATAAGCATAATATGGCTAATAATATGAGTTAGAATGATAACAGTAAGTGTAATAAGTATAGTAATTGTCGTTCTGTCGATCATATAAGCATAATATGGCTAATAATATGAGTTAGATTGATAATAATAAGAGTAGTGAGTATAGTAATTCTCGTTCTATCGATCATATAAGCATAATATGGCTAATAATATGAGTTAGATTGATAATAATAAGAGTAATAAATATAGTAATTGTCGTTCTATCGATCATTTAAGCATAATATGGCTAGTAATATGAGTTAGATTGATAATAATAAGAGTAATGAGAATAGTAATTGTAGTTCTATCGATCGTATCTGCATAATATGGTTAATAATATGAGTTAGATTCATAATAATAAGAGCAATAAGTATAGTAATTGTCTTTCTATCGATCATTTAAGCATAATATGGCTAATAATATGAGTTAGGTTGATAAAAATAAGAATAATAAGTATAGTAATTGTCGTTCTATCGATCATATAAGCATAATATGGCTAATAATATGAGTTAGATTGATAATAATAAGAGTAATAAGTATAGTATTTGTCGTTCTATCAATCATATAAGCATAATATGGCTAATAATTTGAGTTAGATCGATAATGATAAGAGTAATAAGTACAGTAATTGTCGTTCTATCGATCATATAAGCATAATATGGCTAATAATATGAGTTAGATTGATAATAATAAGAGTAATAAATATAGTAATTGTCGTTCTATCGATCATTTAAGCCTAATATGGCTAGTAATATGAGTTAGATTGATAATAATAAGAGTAATAAGTATAGTAATTGTCGTTCTCTCGATCATATAAGCATAATATGGCTAATAATATGAGTTAGATCGATAATGATAAGAGTAATAAGTATAGTAATTGTCGTTCTATCGATCATTTAAGCATAATACGGCTAATAATATGAGTTAGATTGATAATAATAAGAGTAATAAGTATAGTAATTGTAGTTCTATCGATCGTATCTGCATAATATGGTTAATAATATGAGTTAGACTCATAATAATATGAGTAATAAGTATAGTAATTGTCGTTCTATCGATCATTTAAGCATAATATGGCTAATAATATGAGTTAGGTTGATAATAGTAAGAGTAGTGAGTATAGTAATTGTCGTTCTATCGATCATATAAGCATAATATGGCTAATAATATGAGTTAGATTGATAACAGTAAGTGTAATAAGTATAGTAATTGTCGTTCTGTCGATCATATAAGCATAATATGGCTAATAATATGAGTTAGATTGATAATAATAAGAGTAGTGAGTATAGTAATTGTCGTTCTATCGATCATATAAGCATAATATGGCTAATAATATGAGTTAGATCGATAATAATAAGAGTAATAAATATAGTAATTGTCGTTCTATCGATCATTTAAGCCTAATATGGCTAGTAATATGAGTTAGATTGATAATAATAAGAGTAATAAGTATAGTAATTGTCGTTCTCTCGATCATATAAGCATAATATGGTTAATAATATGAGTTAGATCGATAATGATAAGAGTAATAAGTACAGTAATTGTCGTTCTATCGATCATATATGCATAATATGGCTAATAATATGAGTAAGATTGATAATAGTAATAGTAATAAGTATAGTAATTGTCGTTCTATCGATCATTTAAGCATAATATGGCTAATAATATGAGTTAGATTGATAACAGTAAGTGTAATAAGTATAGTAATTGTCGTTCTGTCGATCATATATGCATAATATGGCTAATAATATGAGTAAGATTGATAATAATAATAGTAATAAGTATAGTAATTGTCGTTCTATCGATCATTTAAGCATAATATGGCTAATAATATGAGTTAGATTGATAATAATAACAGTAATAAGTACAGTAATTGTCGTCCTATCGATAATATAAGCATAATATGGCTAATAATATGAGTTATATCGATAATGATAAGAGTAATAAGTACAGTAATTGTCGTTCTATCGATCATATATGCATAATATGGCTAATAATATGAGTAAGATTGATAATAACAAAAGTAATAAGTATAGTAGTTGTCGTTCTTTCGATCATTTAAGCATAATATGGTTAATAATATGAGTTAGATTGATAATAGTAAGAGTAATAAGTATAGTAATTGTCGTTCTATCGATCATATAAGCATAATATGGCTAATAATATGAGTTAGAATGATAACAGTAAGTGTAATAAGTATAGTAATTGTCGTTCTGTCGATCATATAAGCATAATATGGCTAATAATATGAGTTAGATTGATAATAATAAGAGTAGTGAGTATAGTAATTCTCGTTCTATCGATCATATAAGCATAATATGGCTAATAATATGAGTTAGATTGATAATAATAAGAGTAATAAATATAGTAATTGTCGTTCTATCGATCATTTAAGCATAATATGGCTAATATTATGAGTTAGATTGATAATAATAAGAGTAATGAGTATAGTAATTGTAGTTCTATCGATCGTATCTGCATAATATGGTTAATAATATGAGTTAGATTCATAATAATAAGAGCAATAAGTATAGTAATTGTCGTTCTATCGATCATTTAAGCATAATATGGCTAATAATATGAGTTAGGTTGATAAAAATAAGAATAATAAGTATAGTAATTGTCGTTCTATCGATCATATAAGCATAATATGGCTAATAATATGAGTTAGGTTGATAATAATAAGAGTAATACGTATAGTAAATGTCGTGCTATCGATCATATCTGCATAATATTGTTAATAATATGCGTTCGATTGATAATAGTGAGTGTACTAAGTATAGTAATTGTCGTTCTATCGATCATATCTGCATAATATGGCAAATAATATGAGTTAGATTGATAATAATAAGAGTAATAAGTATAGTATTTGTCGTTCTATCAATCATATAAGCATAATATGGCTAATAATTTGAGTTAGATCGATAATGATAAGAGTAATAAGTACAGTAATTGTCGTTCTATCGATCATTTAAGCATAATATGGCTAAAATTATGAGTTAGATTGATAATAATAAGAGTAATGAGTATAGTAATTGTAGTTCTATCGATCGTATCTGCATAATATGGTTAATAATATGAGTTAGATTCATAATAATAAGAGCAATAAGTATAGTAATTGTCGTTCTATCGATCATTTAAGCATAATATGGCTAATAATATGAGTTAGGTTGATAAAAATAAGAATAATAAGTATAGTAATTGTCGTTCTATCGATCATATAAGCATAATATGGCTAATAATATGAGTTAGGTTGATAATAATAAGAGTAATAAGTATAGTAAATGTCGTGCTATCGATCATATCTGCATAATATTGTTAATAATATCCGTTCGATTGATAATAGTGAGTGTACTAAGTATAGTAATTGTCGTTCTATCGATCATATCTGCATAATATGGCTAATAATATGAGTTAGATTGATAATAGTAAGTGTAATAAGTATAGTAATTGTCGTTCTATCGATCATATATGCATAATATGGCTAATAATATGAGTTAGATTGATAATAATAACAGTAATAAGTAAAGTAATTGTCGTTCTATCGATAATATAAGCATAATATGGCTAATAATATGAGTTAGATCGATAATGATAAGAGTAATAAGTACAGTAATTGTCGTTCTATCGATCATATATGCATAATATGGCTAATAATATGAGTAAGATTGATAAAAATAAGAGTAATAAGTATAGTAATTGTAGTTCTCTCGATCGTATCTGCATAATATGGTTAATAATATGAGTTAGACTCATAATAATATGAGTAATAAGTATAGTAATTGTCGTTCTATCGATCATTTAAGCATAATATGGCTAATAATATGAGTTAGGTTGATAATAGTAAGAGTAGTGAGTATAGTAATTGTCGTTCTATCGATCATATAAGCATAATATGGCTAATAATATGAGTTAGATTGATAACAGTAAGTGTAATAAGTATAGTAATTGTCGTTCTGTCGATTATATAAGCATAATATGGCTAATAATATGAGTTAGATTGATAATAATAAGAGTAGTGAGTATAGTAATTGTCGTTCTATCGATCATATAAGCATAATATGGCTAATAATATGAGTTAGATTGATATTAATAAGAGTAATAAATATAGTAATTGTCGTTCTATCGATCATTTAAGCCTAATATGGCTAGTAATATGAGTTAGATTGATAATAATAAGAGTAATAAGTATAGTAATGGTCGTTCTCTCGATCATATAAGCATAATATGGTTAATAATATGAGTTAGATTGATAATAGTAAGAGTAATAAGTATAGTAATTGTCGTTCTATCGATCATATTAGCATAATATGGTTAGTAATATGAGTTAGATCGATAATGATAAGAGTAATAAGTACAGTAATTGTCGTTCTATCGATCATATATGCATAATATGGCTAATAATATGAGTAAGATTGATACTACTAATAGTAATAAGTATAATAATTGTCGTTCTATCGATCATTTAAGCATAATATGGCTAATAATATGAGTTAAATTGATAATAATAACTGTAATAAGTACAGTAATTGTCGTTCTATCGATAATATAAGCATAATATGGCTAATAATATGAGTTAGGTCGATAATGATAAGAGTAATAAGTACAGTAATTGTCGTTCTATCGATTATATGTGCATAATATGGCTAATAATATGAGTTAGATTGATAACAGTAAGAGTAATAAGTACAGTAATTGTCGTTCTATCGATAATATAAGCATAATATGGCTAATAATATGAGTTAGATCGATAATGATAAGAGTAATAAGTACAGTAATTGTCGTTCTATCGATCATATATGCATAATATGGCTAATAATATGAGTAAGATTGATAATAACAATAGTAATAAGTATAGTAATTGTCGTTCTATCGATCATTTAAGCATAATATGGTTAATAATATGAGTTAGATTGATAATAGTAAGAGTAATAAGTATAGTAATTGTCGTTCTATCGATCATATAAGCATAATATGGCTAATAATATGAGTTAGAATGATAACAGTAAGTGTAATAAGTATAGTAATTGTCGTTCTGTCGATCATATAAGCATAATATGGCTAATAATATGAGTTAGATTGATAATAATAAGAGTAGTGAGTATAGTAATTCTCGTTCTATCGATCATATAAGCATAATATGGCTAATAATATGAGTTAGATTGATAATAATAAGAGTAATAAATATAGTAATTGTCGTTCTATCGATCATTTATGCATAATATGGCTAGTAATATGAGTTAGATTGATAATAATAAGAGTAATAAGTATAGTAATTGTCGTTCTCTCGATCATATAAGCATAATATGGCTAATAATATGAGTTAGATTGATAATAATAACAGTAATAAGTACTGTAATTGTCGTTCTATCGATAATATAAGCATAATATGGCTAATAATATGAGTTAGATTGATAATAATAAGGGTAATAAATATAGTAATTGTCGTTCTATCGATCATTTAAGCCTAATATGGCTAGTAATATGAGTTAGATTGATAATAATTAGAGTAATAAGTATAGTAATTGTCGTTCTATCGATCATATAAGCATAATATGGCTAATAATATGAGTAAGATTTATAATAATAATAGTAATAAGTATAGTAATTGTCGTTCTATCGATCATTTAAGCATAATATGGCTAATAATATGAGTTAGATTGATAATAATAACAGTAATAAGTACTGTAATTGTCGTTCTATCGATAATATAAGCATAATATGGCTAATAATATGAGTTAAATTGATAATAATAACTGTAATAAGTACAGTAATTGTCGTTCTATCGATAATATAAGCATAATATGGCTAATAATATGAGTTAGGTCGATAATGATAAGAGTAATAAGTACAGTAATTGTCGTTCTATCGATTATATGTGCATAATATGGCTAATAATATGAGTTAGATTGATAACAGTAAGAGTAATAAGTACAGTAATTGTCGTTCTATCGATAATATAAGCATAATATGGCTAATAATATGAGTTAGATCGATAATGATAAGAGTAATAAGTACAGTAATTGTCGTTCTATCGATCATATATGCATAATATGGCTAATAATATGAGTAAGATTGATAATAACAATAGTAATAAGTATAGTAATTGTCGTTCTATCGATCATTTAAGCATAATATGGTTAATAATATGAGTTAGATTGATAATAGTAAGAGTAATAAGTATAGTAATTGTCGTTCTATCGATCATATAAGCATAATATGGCTAATAATATGAGTTAGAATGATAACAGTAAGTGTAATAAGTATAGTAATTGTCGTTCTGTCGATCATATAAGCATAATATGGCTAATAATATGAGTTAGATTGATAATAATAAGAGTAGTGAGTATAGTAATTCTCGTTCTATCGATCATATAAGCATAATATGGCTAATAATATGAGTTAGATTGATAATAATAAGAGTAATAAATATAGTAATTGTCGTTCTATCGATCATTTATGCATAATATGGCTAGTAATATGAGTTAGATTGATAATAATAAGAGTAATAAGTATAGTAATTGTCGTTCTATCGATAATATAAGCATAATATGGCTAATAATATGAGTTAGATCGATAATGATAAGAGCAATAAGTACAGTAATTGTCGTTCTATCGATCATATATGCGTAATATGGCTAATAATATGAGTTAGATTGATAATAGTAAGTGTAATAAGTATAGTAATTGTCGTTCTATCGATCATATATGCATAATATGGCTAATAATATGAGTTAGAATGATAACAGTAAGTGTAATAAGTATAGTAATTGTCGTTCTGTCGATCATATAAGCATAATATGGCTAATAATATGAGTTAGATTGATAATAATAAGAGTAGTGAGTATAGTAATTCTCGTTCTATCGATCATATAAGCATAATATGGCTAATAATATGAGTTAGATTGATAATAATAAGAGTAATAAATATAGTAATTGTCGTTCTATCGATCATTTAAGCATAATATGGCTAATATTATGAGTTAGATTGATAATAATAAGAGTAATGAGTATAGTAATTGTAGTTCTGTCGATCGTATCTGCATAATATGGTTAATAATATGAGTTAGATTCATAATAATAAGAGCAATAAGTATAGTAATTGTCGTTCTATCGATCATTTAAGCATAATATGGCTAATAATATGAGTTAGGTTGATAAAAATAAGAATAATAAGTATAGTAATTGTCGTTCTATCGATCATATAAGCATAATATGACTAATAATATGAGTTAGGTTGATAATAATAAGAGTAATAAGTATAGTAAATGTCGTGCTATCGATCATATCTGCATAATATTGTTAATAATATGCGTTCGATTGATAATAGTGAGTGTACTAAGTATAGTAATTGTCGTTCTATCGATCATATCTGCATAATATGGCTAATAATATGAGTTAGATTGATAATAATAAGAGCAATAAGTATAGTATTTGTCGTTCTATCAATCATATAAGCATAATATGGCTAATAATTTGAGTTAGATCGATAATGATAAGAGTAATAAGTACAGTAATTGTCGTTCTATCGATCATTTAAGCATAATATGGCTAAAATTATGAGTTAGATTGATAATAATAAGAGTAATGAGTATAGTAATTGTAGTTCTATCGATCGTATCTGCATAATATGGTTAATAATATGAGTTAGATTCATAATAATAAGAGCAATAAGTATAGTAATTGTCGTTCTATCGATCATTTAAGCATAATATGGCTAAAAATATGAGTTAGGTTGATAAAAATAAGAATAATAAGTATAGTAATTGTCGTTCTATCGATCATATAAGCATAATATGGCTTATAATATGAGTTAGGTTGATAATAATAACAGTAATAAGTATAGTAAATGTCGTGCTATCGATCATATCTGCATAATATTGTTAATAATATGCGTTCGATTGATAATAGTGAGTGTACTAAGTATAGTAATTGTCGTTCTATCGATCATATCTGCATAATATGGCTAATAATATGAGTTAGATTGATAATAGTAAGTGTAATAAGTATAGTAATTGGCGTTCTATCGATCATATATGCATAATATGGCTAATAATATGAGTTAGATTGATAATAATAACAGTAATAAGTACAGTAATTGTCGTTCTATCGATAATATAAGCATAATATGGCTAATAATATGAGTTAGATCGATAATGATAAGAGTAATAAGTACAGTAATTGTCGTTCTATCGATCATATATGCATAATATGGCTAATAATATTAGTAAGATTGATAAAAATAAGAATAATAAGTATAGTAATTGTCGTTCTGTCGATCATATAAGCATAATATGGCTAATAATATGAGTTAGATTGATAATAATAAGAGTAATAAGTATAGTAATTGTCGTTCTATCGATCATTTAAGCATAATACGGCTAATAATATGAGTTAGATTGGTAATAATAAGAGTAATATGTATAGTAATTGTAGTTCTATCGATCGTATCTGCATAATATGGTTAATAATATGAGTTAGACTCATAATAATATGAGTAATAAGTATAGTAATTGTCGTTCTATCGATCATTTAAGCATAATATGGCTAATAATATGAGTTAGGTTGATAATAGTAAGAGTAGTGAGTATAGTAATTGTCGTTCTATCGATCATATAAGCATAATATGGCTAATAATATGAGTTAGATTGATAACAGTAAGTGTAATAAGTATAGTAATTGTCGTTCTGTCGATCATATTAGCATAATATGGCTAATAATATGAGTTAGATTGATAATAATAAGAGTAGTGAGTATAGTAATTGTCGTTCTATCGATCATATAAGCATAATATGGCTAATAATATGAGTTAGATTGATATTAATAAGAGTAATAAATATAGTAATTGTCGTTCTATCGATCATTTAAGCCTAATATGGCTAGTAATATGAGTTAGATTGATAATAATAAGAGTAATAAGTATAGTAATGGTCGTTCTCTCGATCATATAAGCATAACATGGTTAATAATATGAGTTAGATTGATAATAGTAAGAGTAATAAGTATAGTAATTGTCGTTCTATCGATCATATAAGCATAAGATGGTTAATAATATGAGTTAGATTGATAATAGTGAGTGTAATTAGTATAGTAATTGTCGTTCTATCGATCATATTAGCATAATATGGTTAATAATATGAGTTAGATCGATAATGATAAGAGTAATAAGTACAGTAATTGTCGTTCTATCGATCATATATGCATAATATGGCTAATAATATGAGTAAGATTGATACTACTAATAGTAATAAGTATAATAATTGTCGTTCTATCGATCATTTAAGCATAATATGGCTAATAATATGAGTTAAATTGATAATAATAACTGTAATAAGTACAGTAATTGTCGTTCTATCGATAATATACGCATAATATGGCTAATAATATGAGTTAGGTCGATAATGATAAGAGTAATAAGTACAGTAATTGTCGTTCTATCGATTATATGTGCATAATATGGCTAATAATATGAGTTAGATTGATAACAGTAAGAGTAATAAGTACAGTAATTGTCGTTCTATCGATAATATAAGCATAATATGGCTAATAATATGAGTTAGATCGATAATGATAAGAGTAATAAGTACAGTAATTGTCGTTCTATCGATCATATATGCATACTATGGCTAATAATATGAGTAAGATTGATAATAACAATAGTAATAAGTATAGTAATTGTCGTTCTATCGATCATTTAAGCATAATATGGTTAATAATATGAGTTAGATTGATAATAGTAAGAGTAATAAGTATAGTAATTGTCGTTCTATCGATCATATAAGCATAATATGGCTAATAATATG
The DNA here is from genome assembly GCF_050947335.1 of Megachile rotundata. Taxonomy (NCBI): domain Eukaryota; kingdom Metazoa; phylum Arthropoda; class Insecta; order Hymenoptera; family Megachilidae; genus Megachile; species Megachile rotundata. The sequence continues at coordinate 50,652 of NW_027474088.1, read as the reverse complement.
AGTTAGAATGATAACAGTAAGTGTAATAAGTATAGTAATTGTCGTTCTGTCGATCATATAAGCATAATATGGCTAATAATATGAGTTAGATTGATAATAATAAGAGTAGTGAGTATAGTAATTCTCGTTCTATCGATCATATAAGCATAATATGGCTAATAATATGAGTTAGATTGATAATAATAAGAGTAATAAATATAGTAATTGTCGTTCTATCGATCATTTATGCATAATATGGCTAGTAATATGAGTTAGATTGATAATAATAAGAGTAATAAGTATAGTAATTGTCGTTCTCTCGATCATATAAGCATAATATGGCTAATAATATGAGTTAGATTGATAATAATAACAGTAATAAGTACTGTAATTGTCGTTCTATCGATAATATAAGCATAATATGGCTAATAATATGAGTTAAATTGATAATAATAACTGTAATAAGTACAGTAATTGTCGTTCTATCGATAATATAAGCATAATATGGCTAATAATATGAGTTAGGTCGATAATGATAAGAGTAATAAGTACAGTAATTGTCGTTCTATCGATTATATGTGCATAATATGGCTAATAATATGAGTTAGATTGATAACAGTAAGAGTAATAAGTACAGTAATTGTCGTTCTATCGATAATATAAGCATAATATGGCTAATAATATGAGTTAGATCGATAATGATAAGAGTAATAAGTACAGTAATTGTCGTTCTATCGATAATATAAGCATAATATGGCTAATAATATGAGTTAGATCGATAATGATAAGAGTAATAAGTACAGTAATTGTCGTTCTATCGATCATATATGCATAATATGGCTAATAATATGAGTAAGATTGATAATAACAATAGTAATAAGTATAGTAATTGTCGTTCTATCGATCATTTAAGCATAATATGGTTAATAATATGAGTTAGATTGATAATAGTAAGAGTAATAAGTATAGTAATTGTCGTTCTATCGATCATATAAGCATAATATGGCTAATAATATGAGTTAGAATGATAACAGTAAGTGTAATAAGTATAGTAATTGTCGTTCTGTCGATCATATAAGCATAATATGGCTAATAATATGAGTTAGATTGATAATAATAAGAGTAGTGAGTATAGTAATTCTCGTTCTATCGATCATATAAGCATAATATGGCTAATAATATGAGTTAGATTGATAATAATAAGAGTAATAAATATAGTAATTGTCGTTCTATCGATCATTTATGCATAATATGGCTAGTAATATGAGTTAGATTGATAATAATAAGAGTAATAAGTATAGTAATTGTCGTTCTCTCGATCATATAAGCATAATATGGCTAATAATATGAGTTAGATTGATAATAATAACAGTAATAAGTACTGTAATTGTCGTTCTATCGATAATATAAGCATAATATGGCTAATAATATGAGTTAGATTGATAATAATAAGGGTAATAAATATAGTAATTGTCGTTCTATCGATCATTTAAGCCTAATATGGCTAGTAATATGAGTTAGATTGATAATAATTAGAGTAATAAGTATAGTAATTGTCGTTCTATCGATCATATAAGCATAATATGGCTAATAATATGAGTAAGATTTATAATAATAATAGTAATAAGTATAGTAATTGTCGTTCTATCGATCATTTAAGCATAATATGGCTAATAATATGAGTTAGATTGATAATAATAACAGTAATAAGTACTGTAATTGTCGTTCTATCGATAATATAAGCATAATATGGCTAATAATATGAGTTAAATTGATAATAATAACTGTAATAAGTACAGTAATTGTCGTTCTATCGATAATATAAGCATAATATGGCTAATAATATGAGTTAGGTCGATAATGATAAGAGTAATAAGTACAGTAATTGTCGTTCTATCGATTATATGTGCATAATATGGCTAATAATATGAGTTAGATTGATAACAGTAAGAGTAATAAGTACAGTAATTGTCGTTCTATCGATAATATAAGCATAATATGGCAAATAATATGAGTTAGATCGATAATGATAAGAGTAATAAGTACAGTAATTGTCGTTCTATCGATCATATATGCATAATATGGCTAATAATATGAGTAAGATTGATAATAACAATAGTAATAAGTATAGTAATTGTCGTTCTATCGATCATTTAAGCATAATATTGTTAATAATATGAGTTAGATTGATAATAGTAAGAGTAATAAGTATAGTAATTGTCGTTCTATCGATCATATAAGCATAATATGGCTAATAATATGAGTTAGAATGATAACAGTAAGTGTAATAAGTATAGTAATTGTCGTTCTGTCGATCATATAAGCATAATATGGCTAATAATATGAGTTAGATTGATAATAATAAGAGTAGTGAGTATAGTAATTCTCGTTCTATCGATCATATAAGCATAATATGGCTAATAATATGAGTTAGATTGATAATAATAAGAGTAATAAATATAGTAATTGTCGTTCTATCGATCATTTATGCATAATATGGCTAGTAATATGAGTTAGATTGATAATAATAAGAGTAATAAGTATAGTAATTGTCGTTCTATCGATAATATAAGCATAATATGGCTAATAATATGAGTTAGATCGATAATGATAAGAGCAATAAGTACAGTAATTGTCGTTCTATCGATCATATATGCATAATATGGCTAATAATATGAGTTAGATTGATAATAGTAAGTGTAATAAGTATAGTAATTGTCGTTCTATCGATCATATATGCATAATATGGCTAATAATATGAGTTAGATTGATAATAATAACAGTAATAAGTACAGTAATTGTCGTTCTATCGATAATATAAGCATAATATGGCTAATAATATGAGTTAGATCGTTAATGATAAGAGTAATAAGTACAGTAATTGTCGTTCTATCGATCATATATGCATAATATGGCTAATAATATGAGTAAGATTGATAATAGTAATAGTAATAAGTATAGTAATTGTCGTTCTATCGATCATTTAAGCATAATATGGCTAATAATATGAGTTAGATTGATAACAGTAAGTGTAATAAGTATAGTAATTGTCGTTCTGTCGATCATATATGCATAATATGGCTAATAATATGAGTAAGATTGATAATAATAATAGTAATAAGTATAGTAATTGTCGTTCTATCGATCATTTAAGCATAATATGGCTAATAATATGAGTTAGATTGATAATAATAACAGTAATAAGTACAGTAATTGTCGTCCTATCGATAATATAAGCATAATATGGCTAATAATATGAGTTATATCGATAATGATAAGAGTAATAAGTACAGTAATTGTCGTTCTATCGATCATATATGCATAATATGGCTAATAATATGAGTAAGATTGATAATAACAATAGTAATAAGTATAGTAGTTGTCGTTCTATCGATCATTTAAGCATAATATGGTTAATAATATGCGTTAGATTGATAATAGTAAGAGTAATAAGTATAGTAATTGTCGTTCTATCGATCATATAAGCATAATATGGCTAATAATATGAGTTAGAATGATAACAGTAAGTGTAATAAGTATAGTAATTGTCGTTCTGTCGATCATATAAGCATAATATGGCTAATAATATGAGTTAGATTGATAATAATAAGAGTAGTGAGTATAGTAATTCTCGTTCTATCGATCATATAAGCATAATATGGCTAATAATATGAGTTAGATTGATAATAATAAGAGTAATAAATATAGTAATTGTCGTTCTATCGATCATTTAAGCATAATATGGCTAATATTATGAGTTAGATTGATAATAATAAGAGTAATGAGTATAGTAATTGTAGTTCTATCGATCGTATCTGCATAATATGGTTAATAATATGAGTTAGATTCATAATAATAAGAGCAATAAGTATAGTAATTGTCGTTCTATCGATCATTTAAGCATAATATGGCTAATAATATGAGTTAGGTTGATAAAAATAAGAATAATAAGTATAGTAATTGTCGTTCTATCGATCATATAAGCATAATATGACTAATAATATGAGTTAGGTTGATAATAATAAGAGTAATAAGTATAGTAAATGTCGTGCTATCGATCATATCTGCATAATATTGTTAATAATATGCGTTCGATTGATAATAGTGAGTGTACTAAGTATAGTAATTGTCGTTCTATCGATCATATCTGCATAATATGGCTAATAATATGAGTTAGATTGATAATAATAAGAGCAATAAGTATAGTATTTGTCGTTCTATCAATCATATAAGCATAATATGGCTAATAATTTGAGTTAGATCGATAATGATAAGAGTAATAAGTACAGTAATTGTCGTTCTATCGATCATTTAAGCATAATATGGCTAAAATTATGAGTTAGATTGATAATAATAAGAGTAATGAGTATAGTAATTGTAGTTCTATCGATCGTATCTGCATAATATGGTTAATAATATGAGTTAGATTCATAATAATAAGAGCAATAAGTATAGTAATTGTCGTTCTATCGATCATTTAAGCATAATATGGCTAAAAATATGAGTTAGGTTGATAAAAATAAGAATAATAAGTATAGTAATTGTCGTTCTATCGATCATATAAGCATAATATGGCTAATAATATGAGTTAGGTTGATAATAGTAAGAGTAGTGAGTATAGTAATTGTCGTTCTATCGATCATTTAAGCATAATATGGCTAAAAATATGAGTTAGGTTGATAAAAATAAGAATAATAAGTATAGTAATTGTCGTTCTATCGATCATATAAGCATAACATGGCTAATAATATGAGTTAGATTGATATTAATAAGAGTAATAAATATAGTAATTGTCGTTCTATCGGTCATTTAAGCCTAATATGGCTAGTAATATGAGTTAGATTGATAATAATAAGAGTAATAAGTATAGTAATGGTCGTTCTCTCGATCATATAAGCATAATATGGTTAATAATATGAGTTAGATTGATAATAGTAAGAGTAATAAGTATAGTAATTGTCGTTCTATCGATCATATAAGCATAAGATGGTTAATAATATGAGTTAGATTGATAATAGTGAGTGTAATTAGTATAGTAATTGTCGTTCTATCGATCATATTAGCATAATATGGTTAATAATATGAGTTAGATCGATAATGATAAGAGTAATAAGTACAGTAATTGTCGTTCTATCGATCATATATGCATAATATGGCTAATAATATGAGTAAGATTGATACTAATAATAGTAATAAGTATAATAATTGTCGTTCTATCGATCATTTAAGCATAATATGGCTAATAATATGAGTTAAATTGATAATAATAACTGTAATAAGTACAGTAATTGTCGTTCTATCGATAATATAAGCATAATATGGCTAATAATATGAGTTAGGTCGATAATGATAAGAGTAATAAGTACAGTAATTGTCGTTCTATCGATCATATGTGCATAATATGGCTAATAATATGAGTTAGATTGATAACAGTAAGAGTAATAAGTACAGTAATTGTCGTTCTATCGATAATATAAGCATAATATGGCTAATAATATGAGTTAGATCGATAATGATAAGAGTAATAAGTACAGTAATTGTCGTTCTATCGATCATATATGCATAATATGGCTAATAATATGAGTAAGATTGATAATAACAATAGTAATAAGTATAGTAATTGTCGTTCTATCGATCATTTAAGCATAATATGGTTAATAATATGAGTTAGATTGATAATAGTAAGAGTAATAAGTATAGTAATTGTCGTTCTATCGATCATATAAGCATAATATGGCTAATAATATGAGTTAGAATGATAACAGTAAGTGTAATAAGTATAGTAATTGTCGTTCTGTCGATCATATAAGCATAATATGGCTAATAATATGAGTTAGATTGATAATAATAAGAGTAGTGAGTATAGTAATTCTCGTTCTATCGATCATATAAGCATAATATGGCTAATAATATGAGTTAGATTGATAATAATAAGAGTAATAAATATAGTAATTGTCGTTCTATCGATCATTTAAGCATAATATGGCTAATATTATGAGTTAGATTGATAATAATAAGAGTAATGAGTATAGTAATTGTAGTTCTATCGATCGTATCTGCATAATATGGTTAATAATATGAGTTAGATTCATAATAATAAGAGCAATAAGTATAGTAATTGTCGTTCTATCGATCATTTAAGCATAATATGGCTAATAATATGAGTTAGGTTGATAAAAATAAGAATAATAAGTATAGTAATTGTCGTTCTATCGATCATATAAGCATAATATGGCTAATAATATGAGTTAGGTTGATAATAATAAGAGTAATAAGTATAGTAAATGTCGTGCTATCGATCATATCTGCATAATATTGTTAATAATATGCGTTCGATTGATAATAGTGAGTGTACTAAGTATAGTAATTGTCGTTCTATCGATCATATCTGCATAATATGGCAAATAATATGAGTTAGATTGATAATAATAAGAGTAATAAGTATAGTATTTGTCGTTCTATCAATCATATAAGCATAATATGGCTAATAATTTGAGTTAGATCGATAATGATAAGAGTAATAAGTACAGTAATTGTCGTTCTATCGATCATTTAAGCATAATATGGCTAAAATTATGAGTTAGATTGATAATAATAAGAGTAATGAGTATAGTAATTGTAGTTCTATCGATCGTATCTGCATAATATGGTTAATAATATGAGTTAGATTCATAATAATAAGAGCAATAAGTATAGTAATTGTCGTTCTATCGATCATTTAAGCATAATATGGCTAATAATATGAGTTAGGTTGATAAAAATAAGAATAATAAGTATAGTAATTGTCGTTCTATCGATCATATAAGCATAATATGGCTAATAATATGAGTTAGGTTGATAATAATAAGAGTAATAAGTATAGTAAATGTCGTGCTATCGATCATATCTGCATAATATTGTTAATAATATGCGTTCGATTGATAATAGTGAGTGTACTAAGTATAGTAATTGTCGTTCTATCGATCATATCTGCATAATATGGCTAATAATATGAGTTAGATTGATAATAGTAAGTGTAATAAGTATAGTAATTGTCGTTCTATCGATCATATATGCATAATATGGCTAATAATATGAGTTAGATTGATAATAATAACAGTAATAAGTACAGTAATTGTCGTTCTATCGATAATATAAGCATAATATGGCTAATAATATGAGTTAGATCGATAATGATAAGAGTAATAAGTACAGTAATTGTCGTTCTATCGATCATATATGCATAATATGGCTAATAATATGAGTAAGATTGATAAAAATAAGAGTAATAAGTATAGTAATTGTAGTTCTATCGATCGTATCTGCATAATATGGTTAATAATATGAGTTAGACTCATAATAATATGAGTAATAAGTATAGTAATTGTCGTTCTATCGATCATTTAAGCATAATATGGCTAATAATATGAGTTAGGTTGATAATAGTAAGAGTAGTGAGTATAGTAATTGTCGTTCTATCGATCATATAAGCATAATATGGCTAATAATATGAGTTAGATTGATAACAGTAAGTGTAATAAGTATAGTAATTGTCGTTCTGTCGATCATATAAGCATAATATGGCTAATAATATGAGTTAGATTGATATTAATAAGAGTAATAAATATAGTAATTGTCGTTCTATCGATCATTTAAGCCTAATATGGCTAGTAATATGAGTTAGATTGATAATAATAAGAGTAATAAGTATAGTAATGGTCGTTCTCTCGATCATATAAGCATAACATGGTTAATAATATGAGTTAGATTGATAATAGTAAGAGTAATAAGTATAGTAATTGTCGTTCTATCGATCATATAAGCATAAGATGGTTAATAATATGAGTTAGATTGATAATAGTGAGTGTAATTAGTATAGTAATTGTCGTTCTATCGATCATATTAGCATAATATGGTTAATAATATGAGTTAGATCGATAATGATAAGAGTAATAAGTACAGTAATTGTCGTTCTATCGATCATATATGCATAATATGGCTAATAATATGAGTAAGATTGATACTACTAATAGTAATAAGTATAATAATTGTCGTTCTATCGATCATTTAAGCATAATATGGCTAATAATATGAGTCAAATTGATAATAATAACTGTAATAAGTACAGTAATTGTCGTTCTATCGATAATATAAGCATAATATGGCTAATAATATGAGTTAGGTCGATAATGATAAGAGTAATAAGTACAGTAATTGTCGTTCTATCGATTATATGTGCATAATATGGCTAATAATATGAGTTAGATTGATAACAGTAAGAGTAATAAGTACAGTAATTGTCGTTCTATCGATAATATAAGCATAATATGGCTAATAATATGAGTTAGATCGATAATGATAAGAGTAATAAGTACAGTAATTGTCGTTCTATCGATCATATATGCATAATATGGCTAATAATATGAGTAAGATTGATAATAACAATAGTAATAAGTATAGTAATTGTCGTTCTATCGATCATTTAAGCATAATATGGTTAATAATATGAGTTAGATTGATAATAGTAAGAGTAATAAGTATAGTAATTGTCGTTCTATCGATCATATAAGCATAATATGGCTAATAATATGAGTTAGAATGATAACAGTAAGTGTAATAAGTATAGTAATTGTCGTTCTGTCGATCATATAAGCATAATATGGCTAATAATATGAGTTAGATTGATAATAATAAGAGTAGTGAGTATAGTAATTCTCGTTCTATCGATCATATAAGCATAATATGGCTAATAATATGAGTTAGATTGATAATAATAAGAGTAATAAATATAGTAATTGTCGTTCTATCGATCATTTATGCATAATATGGCTAGTAATATGAGTTAGATTGATAATAATAAGAGTAATAAGTATAGTAATTGTCGTTCTCTCGATCATATAAGCATAATATGGCTAATAATATGAGTTAGATTGATAATAATAACAGTAATAAGTACTGTAATTGTCGTTCTATCGATAATATAAGCATAATATGGCTAATAATATGAGTTAAATTGATAATAATAACTGTAATAAGTACAGTAATTGTCGTTCTATCGATAATATAAGCATAATATGGCTAATAATATGAGTTAGGTCGATAATGATAAGAGTAATAAGTACAGTAATTGTCGTTCTATCGATTATATGTGCATAATATGGCTAATAATATGAGTTAGATTGATAACAGTAAGAGTAATAAGTACAGTAATTGTCGTTCTATCGATAATATAAGCATAATATGGCTAATAATATGAGTTAGATCGATAATGATAAGAGTAATAAGTACAGTAATTGTCGTTCTATCGATCATATATGCATAATATGGCTAATAATATGAGTAAGATTGATAATAACAATAGTAATAAGTATAGTAATTGTCGTTCTATCGATCATTTAAGCATAATATGGTTAATAATATGAGTTAGATTGATAATAGTAAGAGTAATAAGTATAGTAATTGTCGTTCTATCGATCATATAAGCATAATATGGCTAATAATATGAGTTAGAATGATAACAGTAAGTGTAATAAGTATAGTAATTGTCGTTCTGTCGATCATATAAGCATAATATGGCTAATAATATGAGTTAGATTGATAATAATAAGAGTAGTGAGTATAGTAATTCTCGTTCTATCGATCATATAAGCATAATATGGCTAATAATATGAGTTAGATTGATAATAATAAGAGTAATAAATATAGTAATTGTCGTTCTATCGATCATTTATGCATAATATGGCTAGTAATATGAGTTAGATTGATAATAATAAGAGTAATAAGTATAGTAATTGTCGTTCTATCGATAATATAAGCATAATATGGCTAATAATATGAGTTAGATCGATAATGATAAGAGCAATAAGTACAGTAATTGTCGTTCTATCGATCATATATGCATAATATGGCTAATAATATGAGTTAGATTGATAATAGTAAGTGTAATAAGTATAGTAATTGTCGTTCTATCGATCATATATGCATAATATGGCTAATAATATGAGTTAGATTGATAATAATAACAGTAATAAGTACAGTAATTGTCGTTCTATCGATAATATAAGCATAATATGGCTAATAATATGAGTTAGATCGTTAATGATAAGAGTAATAAGTACAGTAATTGTAGTTCTATCGATCATATATGCATAATATGGCTAATAATATGAGTAAGATTGATAATAGTAATAGTAATAAGTATAGTAATTGTCGTTCTATCGATCATTTAAGCATAATATGGCTAATAATATGAGTTAGATTGATAACAGTAAGGGTAATAAGTATAGTAATTGTCGTTCTGTCGATCATATATGCATAATATGGCTAATAATATGAGTAAGATTGATAATAATAATAGTAATAAGTATAGTAATTGTCGTTCTATCGATCATTTAAGCATAATATGGCTAATAATATGAGTTAGATTGATAATAATAACAGTAATAAGTACAGTAATTGTCGTCCTATCGATAATATAAGCATAATATGGCTAATAATATGAGTTATATCGATAATGATAAGAGTAATAAGTACAGTAATTGTCGTTCTATCGATCATATATGCATAATATGGCTAATAATATGAGTAAGATTGATAATAACAATAGTAATAAGTACAGTAATTGTCGTTCTATCGATAATATAAGCATAATATGGCTAATAATATGAGTTAGATCGATAATGATAAGAGTAATAAGTACAGTAATTGTCGTTCTATCGATCATATATGCATAATATGGCTAATAATATGAGTAAGATTGATAAAAATAAGAATAATAAGTATAGTAATTGTCGTTCTGTCGATCATATAAGCATAATATGGCTAATAATATGAGTTAGATTGATAATAATAAGAGTAATAAGTATAGTAATTGTCGTTCTATCGATCATTTAAGCATAATACGGCTAATAATATGAGTTAGATTGATAATAATAAGAGTAATATGTATAGTAATTGTAGTTCTATCGATCGTATCTGCATAATATGGTTAATAATATGAGTTAGACTCATAATAATATGAGTAATAAGTATAGTAATTGTCGTTCTATCGATCATTTAAGCATAATATGGCTAATAATATGAGTTAGGTTGATAATAGTAAGAGTAGTGAGTATAGTAATTGTCGTTCTATCGATCATATAAGCATAATATGGCTAATAATATGAGTTAGATTGATAACAGTAAGTGTAATAAGTATAGTAATTGTCGTTCTGTCGATCATATAAGCATAATATGGCTAATAATATGAGTTAGATTGATAATAATAAGAGTAGTGAGTATAGTAATTGTCGTTCTATCGATCATATAAGCATAACATGGCTAATAATATGAGTTAGATTGATATTAATAAGAGTAATAAATATAGTAATTGTCGTTCTATCGGTCATTTAAGCCTAATATGGCTAGTAATATGAGTTAGATTGATAATAATAAGAGTAATAAGTATAGTAATGGTCGTTCTCTCGATCATATAAGCATAATATGGTTAATAATATGAGTTAGATTGATAATAGTAAGAGTAATAAGTATAGTAATTGTCGTTCTATCGATCATATAAGCATAAGATGGTTAATAATATGAGTTAGATTGATAATAGTGAGTGTAATTGGTATAGTAATTGTCGTTCTATCGATCATATTAGCATAATATGGTTAATAATATGAGTTAGATCGATAATGATAAGAGTAATAAGTACAGTAATTGTCGTTCTATCGATCATATATGCATAATATGGCTAATAATATGAGTAAGATTGATACTAATAATAGTAATAAGTATAATAATTGTCGTTCTATCGATCATTTAAGCATAATATGGCTAATAATATGAGTTAAATTGATAATAATAACTGTAATAAGTACAGTAATTGTCGTTCTATCGATAATATAAGCATAATATGGCTAATAATATGAGTTAGGTCGATAATGATAAGAGTAATAAGTACAGTAATTGTCGTTCTATCGATCATATGTGCATAATATGGCTAATAATATGAGTTAGATTGATAACAGTAAGAGTAATAAGTACAGTAATTGTCGTTCTATCGATAATATAAGCATAATATGGCTAATAATATGAGTTAGATCGATAATGATAAGAGTAATAAGTACAGTAATTGTCGTTCTATCGATCATATATGCATAATATGGCTAATAATATGAGTAAGATTGATAATAACAATAGTAATAAGTATAGTAATTGTCGTTCTATCGATCATTTAAGCATAATATGGTTAATAATATGAGTTAGATTGATAATAGTAAGAGTAATAAGTATAGTAATTGTCGTTCTATCGATCATATAAGCATAATATGGCTAATAATATGAGTTAGAATGATAACAGTAAGTGTAATAAGTATAGTAATTGTCGTTCTGTCGATCATATAAGCATAATATGGCTAATAATATGAGTTAGATTGATAATAATAAGAGTAGTGAGTATAGTAATTCTCATTCTATCGATCATATAAGCATAATATGGCTAATAATATGAGTTAGATTGATAATAATAAGAGTAATAAATATAGTAATTGTCGTTCTATCGATCATTTAAGCATAATATGGCTAATATTATGAGTTAGATTGATAATAATAAGAGTAATGAGTATAGTAATTGTAGTTCTATCGATCGTATCTGCATAATATGGTTAATAATATGAGTTAGATTCATAATAATAAGAGCAATAAGTATAGTAATTGTCGTTCTATCGATCATTTAAGCATAATATGGCTAATAATATGAGTTAGGTTGATAAAAATAAGAATAATAAGTATAGTAATTGTCGTTCTATCGATCATATAAGCATAATATGGCTAATAATATGAGTTAGGTTGATAATAATAAGAGTAATAAGTATAGTAAATGTCGTGCTATCGATCATATCTGCATAATATTGTTAATAATATGCGTTCGATTGATAATAGTGAGTGTACTAAGTATAGTAATTGTCGTTCTATCGATCATATCTGCATAATATGGCAAATAATATGAGTTAGATTGATAATAATAAGAGTAATAAGTATAGTATTTGTCGTTCTATCAATCATATAAGCATAATATGGCTAATAATTTGAGTTAGATCGATAATGATAAGAGTAATAAGTACAGTAATTGTCGTTCTATCGATCATTTAAGCATAATATGGCTAAAATTATGAGTTAGATTGATAATAATAAGAGTAATGAGTATAGTAATTGTAGTTCTATCGATCGTATCTGCATAATATGGTTAATAATATGAGTTAGATTCATAATAATAAGAGCAATAAGTATAGTAATTGTCGTTCTATCGATCATTTAAGCATAATATGGCTAATAATATGAGTTAGGTTGATAAAAATAAGAATAATAAGTATAGTAATTGTCGTTCTATCGATCATATAAGCATAATATGGCTAATAATATGAGTTAGGTTGATAATAATAAGAGTAATAAGTATAGTAAATGTCGTGCTATCGATCATATCTGCATAATATTGTTAATAATATGCGTTCGATTGATAATAGTGAGTGTACTAAGTATAGTAATTGTCGTTCTATCGATCATATCTGCATAATATGGCTAATAATATGAGTTAGATTGATAATAGTAAGTGTAATAAGTATAGTAATTGTCGTTCTATCGATCATATATGCATAATATGGCTAATAATATGAGTTAGATTGATAATAATAACAGTAATAAGTACAGTAATTGTCGTTCTATCGATAATATAAGCATAATATGGCTAATAATATGAGTTAGATCGATAATGATAAGAGTAATAAGTACAGTAATTGTCGTTCTATCGATCGTATCTGCATAATATGGTTAATAATATGAGTTAGACTCATAATAATATGAGTAATAAGTATAGTAATTGTCGTTCTATCGATCATTTAAGCATAATATGGCTAATAATATGAGTTAGGTTGATAATAGTAAGAGTAGTGAGTATAGTAATTGTCGTTCTATCGATCATATAAGCATAATATGGCTAATAATATGAGTTAGATTGATAACAGTAAGTGTAATAAGTATAGTAATTGTCGTTCTGTCGATCATATAAGCATAATATGGCTAATAATATGAGTTAGATTGATAATAATAAGAGTAGTGAGTATAGTAATTGTCGTTCTATCGATCATATAAGCATAATATGGCTAATAATATGAGTTAGATTGATATTAATAAGAGTAATAAATATAGTAATTGTCGTTCTATCGATCATTTAAGCCTAATATGGCTAGTAATATGAGTTAGATTGATAATAATAAGAGTAATAGGTATAGTAATGGTCGTTCTCTCGATCATATAAGCATAATATGGTTAATAATATGAGTTAGATTGATAATAGTAAGAGTAATAAGTATAGTAATTGTCGTTCTATCGATCATATAAGCATAAGATGGTTAATAATATGAGTTAGATTGATAATAGTGAGTGTAATTAGTATAGTAATTGTCGTTCTATCGATCATATTAGCATAATATGGTTAATAATATGAGTTAGATCGATAATGATAAGAGTAATAAGTACAGTAATTGTCGTTCTATCGATCATATATGCATAATATGGCTAATAATATGAGTAAGATTGATACTAATAATAGTAATAAGTATAATAATTGTCGTTCTATCGATCATTTAAGCATAATATGGCTAATAATATGAGTTAAATTGATAATAATAACTGTAATAAGTACAGTAATTGTCGTTCTATCGATAATATAAGCATAATATGGCTAATAATATGAGTTAGGTCGATAATGATAAGAGTAATAAGTACAGTAATTGTCGTTCTATCGATTATATGTGCATAATATGGCTAATAATATGAGTTAGATTGATAACAGTAAGAGTAATAAGTACAGTAATTGTCGTTCTATCGATAATATAAGCATAATATGGCTAATAATATGAGTTAGATCGATAATGATAAGAGTAATAAGTACAGTAATTGTCGTTCTATCGATCATATATGCATAATATGGCTAATAATATGAGTAAGATTGATAATAACAGTAGTAATAAGTATAGTAATTGTCGTTCTATCGATCATTTAAGCATAATATGGTTAATAATATGAGTTAGATTGATAATAGTAAGAGTAATAAGTATAGTAATTGTCGTTCTATCGATCATATAAGCATAATATGGCTAATAATATGAGTTAGAATGATAACAGTAAGTGTAATAAGTATAGTAATTGTCGTTCTGTCGATCATATAAGCATAATATGGCTAATAATATGAGTTAGATTGATAATAATAAGAGTAGTGAGTATAGTAATTCTCGTTCTATCGATCATATAAGCATAATATGGCTAATAATATGAGTTAGATTGATAATAATAAGAGTAATAAATATAGTAATTGTCGTTCTATCGATCATTTATGCATAATATGGCTAGTAATATGAGTTAGATTGATAATAATAAGAGTAATAAGTATAGTAATTGTCGTTCTCTCGATCATATAAGCATAATATGGCTAATAATATGAGTTAGATTGATAATAATAACAGTAATAAGTACTGTAATTGTCGTTCTATCGATAATATAAGCATAATATGGCTAATAATATGAGTTAAATTGATAATAATAACTGTAATAAGTACAGTAATTGTCGTTCTATCGATAATATAAGCATAATATGGCTAATAATATGAGTTAGGTCGATAATGATAAGAGTAATAAGTACAGTAATTGTCGTTCTATCGATTATATGTGCATAATATGGCTAATAATATGAGTTAGATTGATAACAGTAAGAGTAATAAGTACAGTAATTGTCGTTCTATCGATAATATAAGCATAATATGGCTAATAATATGAGTTAGATCGATAATGATAAGAGTAATAAGTACAGTAATTGTCGTTCTATCGATCATATATGCATAATATGGCTAATAATATGAGTAAGATTGATAATAACAATAGTAATAAGTATAGTAATTGTCGTTCTATCGATCATTTAAGCATAATATGGTTAATAATATGAGTTAGATTGATAATAGTAAGAGTAATAAGTATAGTAATTGTCGTTCTATCGATCATATAAGCATAATATGGCTAATAATATGAGTTAGAATGATAACAGTAAGTGTAATAAGTATAGTAATTGTCGTTCTGTCGATCATATAAGCATAATATGGCTAATAATATGAGTTAGATTGATAATAATAAGAGTAGTGAGTATAGTAATTCTCGTTCTATCGATCATATAAGCATAATATGGCTAATAATATGAGTTAGATTGATAATAATAAGAGTAATAAATATAGTAATTGTCGTTCTATCGATCATTTATGCATAATATGGCTAGTAATATGAGTTAGATTGATAATAATAAGAGTAATAAGTATAGTAATTGTCGTTCTATCGATAATATAAGCATAATATGGCTAATAATATGAGTAAGATTGATAATAGTAATAGTAATAAGTATAGTAATTGTCGTTCTATCGATCATTTAAGCATAATATGGCTAATAATATGAGTTAGATTGATAACAGTAAGGGTAATAAGTATAGTAATTGTCGTTCTGTCGATCATATATGCATAATATGGCTAATAATATGAGTAAGATTGATAATAATAATAGTAATAAGTATAGTAATTGTCGTTCTATCGATCATTTAAGCATAATATGGCTAATAATATGAGTTAGATTGATAATAATAACAGTAATAAGTACAGTAATTGTCGTCCTATCGATAATATAAGCATAATATGGCTAATAATATGAGTTATATCGATAATGATAAGAGTAATAAGTACAGTAATTGTCGTTCTATCGATCATATATGCATAATATGGCTAATAATATGAGTAAGATTGATAATAACAATAGTAATAAGTACAGTAATTGTCGTTCTATCGATAATATAAGCATAATATGGCTAATAATATGAGTTAGATCGATAATGATAAGAGTAATAAGTACAGTAATTGTCGTTCTATCGATCATATATGCATAATATGGCTAATAATATGAGTAAGATTGATAAAAATAAGAATAATAAGTATAGTAATTGTCGTTCTGTCGATCATATAAGCATAATATGGCTAATAATATGAGTTAGATTGATAATAATAAGAGTAATAAGTATAGTAATTGTCGTTCTATCGATCATTTAAGCATAATACGGCTAATAATATGAGTTAGATTGATAATAATAAGAGTAATATGTATAGTAATTGTAGTTCTATCGATCGTATCTGCATAATATGGTTAATAATATGAGTTAGACTCATAATAATATGAGTAATAAGTATAGTAATTGTCGTTCTATCGATCATTTAAGCATAATATGGCTAATAATATGAGTTAGGTTGATAATAGTAAGAGTAGTGAGTATAGTAATTGTCGTTCTATCGATCATATAAGCATAATATGGCTAATAATATGAGTTAGATTGATAACAGTAAGTGTAATAAGTATAGTAATTGTCGTTCTGTCGATCATATAAGCATAATATGGCTAATAATATGAGTTAGATTGATAATAATAAGAGTAGTGAGTATAGTAATTGTCGTTCTATCGATCATATAAGCATAATATGGCTAATAATATGAGTTAGATTGATATTAATAAGAGTAATAAATATAGTAATTGTCGTTCTATCGATCATTTAAGCCTAATATGGCTAGTAATATGAGTTAGATTGATAATAATAAGAGTAATAGGTATAGTAATGGTCGTTCTCTCGATCATATAAGCATAATATGGTTAATAATATGAGTTAGATTGATAATAGTAAGAGTAATAAGTATAGTAATTGTCGTTCTATCGATCATATAAGCATAAGATGGTTAATAATATGAGTTAGATTGATAATAGTGAGTGTAATTAGTATAGTAATTGTCGTTCTATCGATCATATTAGCATAATATGGTTAATAATATGAGTTAGATCGATAATGATAAGAGTAATAAGTACAGTAATTGTCGTTCTATCGATCATATATGCATAATATGGCTAATAATATGAGTAAGATTGATACTAATAATAGTAATAAGTATAATAATTGTCGTTCTATCGATCATTTAAGCATAATATGGCTAATAATATGAGTTAAATTGATAATAATAACTGTAATAAGTACAGTAATTGTCGTTCTATCGATAATATAAGCATAATATGGCTAATAATATGAGTTAGGTCGATAATGATAAGAGTAATAAGTACAGTAATTGTCGTTCTATCGATTATATGTGCATAATATGGCTAATAATATGAGTTAGATTGATAACAGTAAGAGTAATAAGTACAGTAATTGTCGTTCTATCGATAATATAAGCATAATATGGCTAATAATATGAGTTAGATCGATAATGATAAGAGTAATAAGTACAGTAATTGTCGTTCTATCGATCATATATGCATAATATGGCTAATAATATGAGTAAGATTGATAATAACAGTAGTAATAAGTATAGTAATTGTCGTTCTATCGATCATTTAAGCATAATATGGTTAATAATATGAGTTAGATTGATAATAGTAAGAGTAATAAGTATAGTAATTGTCGTTCTATCGATCATATAAGCATAATATGGCTAATAATATGAGTTAGAATGATAACAGTAAGTGTAATAAGTATAGTAATTGTCGTTCTGTCGATCATATAAGCATAATATGGCTAATAATATGAGTTAGATTGATAATAATAAGAGTAGTGAGTATAGTAATTCTCGTTCTATCGATCATATAAGCATAATATGGCTAATAATATGAGTTAGATTGATAATAATAAGAGTAATAAATATAGTAATTGTCGTTCTATCGATCATTTATGCATAATATGGCTAGTAATATGAGTTAGATTGATAATAATAAGAGTAATAAGTATAGTAATTGTCGTTCTCTCGATCATATAAGCATAATATGGCTAATAATATGAGTTAGATTGATAATAATAACAGTAATAAGTACTGTAATTGTCGTTCTATCGATAATATAAGCATAATATGGCTAATAATATGAGTTAAATTGATAATAATAACTGTAATAAGTACAGTAATTGTCGTTCTATCGATAATATAAGCATAATATGGCTAATAATATGAGTTAGGTCGATAATGATAAGAGTAATAAGTACAGTAATTGTCGTTCTATCGATTATATGTGCATAATATGGCTAATAATATGAGTTAGATTGATAACAGTAAGAGTAATAAGTACAGTAATTGTCGTTCTATCGATAATATAAGCATAATATGGCTAATAATATGAGTTAGATCGATAATGATAAGAGTAATAAGTACAGTAATTGTCGTTCTATCGATCATATATGCATAATATGGCTAATAATATGAGTAAGATTGATAATAACAATAGTAATAAGTATAGTAATTGTCGTTCTATCGATCATTTAAGCATAATATGGTTAATAATATGAGTTAGATTGATAATAGTAAGAGTAATAAGTATAGTAATTGTCGTTCTATCGATCATATAAGCATAATATGGCTAATAATATGAGTTAGAATGATAACAGTAAGTGTAATAAGTATAGTAATTGTCGTTCTGTCGATCATATAAGCATAATATGGCTAATAATATGAGTTAGATTGATAATAATAAGAGTAGTGAGTATAGTAATTCTCGTTCTATCGATCATATAAGCATAATATGGCTAATAATATGAGTTAGATTGATAATAATAAGAGTAATAAATATAGTAATTGTCGTTCTATCGATCATTTATGCATAATATGGCTAGTAATATGAGTTAGATTGATAATAATAAGAGTAATAAGTATAGTAATTGTCGTTCTATCGATAATATAAGCATAATATGGCTAATAATATGAGTAAGATTGATAATAGTAATAGTAATAAGTATAGTAATTGTCGTTCTATCGATCATTTAAGCATAATATGGCTAATAATATGAGTTAGATTGATAACAGTAAGGGTAATAAGTATAGTAATTGTCGTTCTGTCGATCATATATGCATAATATGGCTAATAATATGAGTAAGATTGATAATAATAATAGTAATAAGTATAGTAATTGTCGTTCTATCGATCATTTAAGCATAATATGGCTAATAATATGAGTTAGATTGATAATAATAACAGTAATAAGTACAGTAATTGTCGTCCTATCGATAATATAAGCATAATATGGCTAATAATATGAGTTATATCGATAATGATAAGAGTAATAAGTACAGTAATTGTCGTTCTATCGATCATATATGCATAATATGGCTAATAATATGAGTAAGATTGATAATAACAATAGTAATAAGTACAGTAATTGTCGTTCTATCGATAATATAAGCATAATATGGCTAATAATATGAGTTAGATCGATAATGATAAGAGTAATAAGTACAGTAATTGTCGTTCTATCGATCATATATGCATAATAGGGCTAATAATATGAGTAAGATTGATAAAAATAAGAATAATAAGTATAGTAATTGTCGTTCTGTCGATCATATAAGCATAATATGGCTAATAATATGAGTTAGATTGATAATAATAAGAGTAATAAGTATAGTAATTGTCGTTCTATCGATCATTTAAGCATAATACGGCTAATAATATGAGTTAGATTGATAATAATAAGAGTAATATGTATAGTAATTGTAGTTCTATCGATCGTATCTGCATAATATGGTTAATAATATGAGTTAGACTCATAATAATATGAGTAATAAGTATAGTAATTGTCGTTCTATCGATCATTTAAGCATAATATGGCTAATAATATGAGTTAGGTTGATAATAGTAAGAGTAGTGAGTATAGTAATTGTCGTTCTATCGATCATATAAGCATAATATGGCTAATAATATGAGTTAGATTGATAACAGTAAGTGTAATAAGTATAGTAATTGTCGTTCTGTCGATCATATAAGCATAATATGGCTAATAATATGAGTTAGATTGATAATAATAAGAGTAGTGAGTATAGTAATTGTCGTTCTATCGATCATATAAGCATAACATGGCTAATAATATGAGTTAGATTGATATTAATAAGAGTAATAAATATAGTAATTGTCGTTCTATCGGTCATTTAAGCCTAATATGGCTAGTAATATGAGTTAGATTGATAATAATAAGAGTAATAAGTATAGTAATGGTCGTTCTCTCGATCATATAAGCATAATATGGTTAATAATATGAGTTAGATTGATAATAGTAAGAGTAATAAGTATAGTAATTGTCGTTCTATCGATCATATAAGCATAAGATGGTTAATAATATGAGTTAGATTGATAATAGTGAGTGTAATTAGTATAGTAATTGTCGTTCTATCGATCATATTAGCATAATATGGTTAATAATATGAGTTAGATCGATAATGATAAGAGTAATAAGTACAGTAATTGTCGTTCTATCGATCATATATGCATAATATGGCTAATAATATGAGTAAGATTGATACTAATAATAGTAATAAGTATAATAATTGTCGTTCTATCGATCATTTAAGCATAATATGGCTAATAATATGAGTTAAATTGATAATAATAACTGTAATAAGTACAGTAATTGTCGTTCTATCGATAATATAAGCATAATATGGCTAATAATATGAGTTAGGTCGATAATGATAAGAGTAATAAGTACAGTAATTGTCGTTCTATCGATCATATGTGCATAATATGGCTAATAATATGAGTTAGATTGATAACAGTAAGAGTAATAAGTACAGTAATTGTCGTTCTATCGATAATATAAGCATAATATGGCTAATAATATGAGTTAGATCGATAATGATAAGAGTAATAAGTACAGTAATTGTCGTTCTATCGATCATATATGCATAATATGGCTAATAATATGAGTAAGATTGATAATAACAATAGTAATAAGTATAGTAATTGTCGTTCTATCGATCATTTAAGCATAATATGGTTAATAATATGAGTTAGATTGATAATAGTAAGAGTAATAAGTATAGTAATTGTCGTTCTATCGATCATATAAGCATAATATGGCTAATAATATGAGTTAGAATGATAATAGTGAGTGTACTAAGTATAGTAATTGTCGTTCTATCGATCATATCTGCATAATATGGCAAATAATATGAGTTAGATTGATAATAATAAGAGTAATAAGTATAGTATTTGTCGTTCTATCGATCATTTAAGCATAATATGGCTAATAATATGAGTTAGGTTGATAAAAATAAGAATAATAAGTATAGTAATTGTCGTTCTATCGATCATATAAGCATAATATGGCTAATAATATGAGTTAGGTTGATAATAATAAGAGTAATAAGTATAGTAATTGTCGTTCTATCGATCATATCTGCATAATATTGTTAATAATATGCGTTCGATTGATAATAGTGAGTGTACTAAGTATAGTAATTGTCGTTCTATCGATCATATCTGCATAATATGGCTAATAATATGAGTTAGATTGATAATAGTAAGTGTAATAAGTATAGTAATTGTCGTTCTATCGATCATATATGCATAATATGGCTAATAATATGAGTTAGATTGATAATAATAACAGTAATAAGTACAGTAATTGTCGTTCTATCGATAATATAAGCATAATATGGCTAATAATATGAGTTAGATCGATAATGATAAGAGTAATAAGTACAGTAATTGTCGTTCTATCGATCGTATCTGCATAATATGGTTAATAATATGAGTTAGACTCATAATAATATGAGTAATAAGTATAGTAATTGTCGTTCTATCGATCATTTAAGCATAATATGGCTAATAATATGAGTTAGGTTGATAATAGTAAGAGTAGTGAGTATAGTAATTGTCGTTCTATCGATCATATAAGCATAATATGGCTAATAATATGAGTTAGATTGATAACAGTAAGTGTAATAAGTATAGTAATTGTCGTTCTGTCGATCATATAAGCATAATATGGCTAATAATATGAGTTAGATTGATAATAATAAGAGTAGTGAGTATAGTAATTGTCGTTCTATCGATCATATAAGCATAATATGGCTAATAATATGAGTTAGATTGATATTAATAAGAGTAATAAATATAGTAATTGTCGTTCTATCGATCATTTAAGCCTAATATGGCTAGTAATATGAGTTAGATTGATAATAATAAGAGTAATAAGTATAGTAATGGTCGTTCTCTCGATCATATAAGCATAATATGGTTAATAATATGAGTTAGATTGATAATAGTAAGAGTAATAAGTATAGTAATTGTCGTTCTATCGATCATATAAGCATAAGATGGTTAATAATATGAGTTAGATTGATAATAGTGAGTGTAATTAGTATAGTAATTGTCGTTCTATCGATCATATTAGCATAATATGGTTAATAATATGAGTTAGATCGATAATGATAAGAGTAATAAGTACAGTAATTGTCGTTCTATCGATCATATATGCATAATATGGCTAATAATATGAGTAAGATTGATACTAATAATAGTAATAAGTATAATAATTGTCGTTCTATCGATCATTTAAGCATAATATGGCTAATAATATGAGTTAAATTGATAATAATAACTGTAATAAGTACAGTAATTGTCGTTCTATCGATAATATAAGCATAATATGGCTAATAATATGAGTTAGGTCGATAATGATAAGAGTAATAAGTACAGTAATTGTCGTTCTATCGATCATATGTGCATAATATGGCTAATAATATGAGTTAGATTGATAACAGTAAGAGTAATAAGTACAGTAATTGTCGTTCTATCGATAATATAAGCATAATATGGCTAATAATATGAGTTAGATCGATAATGATAAGAGTAATAAGTACAGTAATTGTCGTTCTATCGATCATATATGCATAATATGGCTAATAATATGAGTAAGATTGATAATAACAATAGTAATAAGTATAGTAATTGTCGTTCTATCGATCATTTAAGCATAATATGGTTAATAATATGAGTTAGATTGATAATAGTAAGAGTAATAAGTATAGTAATTGTCGTTCTATCGATCATATAAGCATAATATGGCTAATAATATGAGTTAGAATGATAACAGTAAGTGTAATAAGTATAGTAATTGTCGTTCTGTCGATCATATAAGCATAATATGGCTAATAATATGAGTTAGATTGATAATAATAAGAGTAGTGAGTATAGTAATTCTCGTTCTATCGATCATATAAGCATAATATCGCTAATAATATGAGTTAGATTGATAATAATAAGAGTAATAAATATAGTAATTGTCGTTCTATCGATCATTTAAGCATAATATGGCTAATATTATGAGTTAGATTGATAATAATAAGAGTAATGAGTATAGTAATTGTAGTTCTATCGATCGTATCTGCATAATATGGTTAATAATATGAGTTAGATTCATAATAATAAGAGCAATAAGTATAGTAATTGTCGTTCTATCGATCATTTAAGCATAATATGGCTAATAATATGAGTTAGGTTGATAAAAATAAGAATAATAAGTATAGTAATTGTCGTTCTATCGATCATATAAGCATAATATGGCTAATAATATGAGTTAGGTTGATAATAATAAGAGTAATAAGTATAGTAAATGTCGTGCTATCGATCATATCTGCATAATATTGTTAATAATATGCGTTCGATTGATAATAGTGAGTGTACTAAGTATAGTAATTGTCGTTCTATCGATCATATCTGCATAATATGGCAAATAATATGAGTTAGATTGATAATAATAAGATTAATAAGTATAGTATTTGTCGTTCTATCAATCATATAAGCATAATATGGCTAATAATTTGAGTTAGATCGATAATGATAAGAGTAATAAGTACAGTAATTGTCGTTCTATCGATCATTTAAGCATAATATGGCTAAAATTATGAGTTAGATTGATAATAATAAGAGTAATGAGTATAGTAATTGTAGTTCTATCGATCGTATCTGCATAATATGGTTAATAATATGAGTTAGATTCATAATAATAAGAGCAATAAGTATAGTAATTGTCGTTCTATCGATCATTTAAGCATAATATGGCTAATAATATGAGTTAGGTTGATAAAAATAAGAATAATAAGTATAGTAATTGTCGTTCTATCGATCATATAAGCATAATATGGCTAATAATATGAGTTAGGTTGATAATAATAAGAGTAATAAGTATAGTAAATGTCGTGCTATCGATCATATCTGCATAATATTGTTAATAATATGCGTTCGATTGATAATAGTGAGTGTACTAAGTATAGTAATTGTCGTTCTATCGATCATATCTGCATAATATGGCTAATAATATGAGTTAGATTGATAATAGTAAGTGTAATAAGTATAGTAATTGTCGTTCTATCGATCATATATGCATAATATGGCTAATAATATGAGTTAGATTGATAATAATAACAGTAATAAGTACAGTAATTGTCGTTCTATCGATAATATAAGCATAATATGGCTAATAATATGAGTTAGATCGATAATGATAAGAGTAATAAGTACAGTAATTGTCGTTCTATCGATCGTATCTGCATAATATGGTTAATAATATGAGTTAGACTCATAATAATATGAGTAATAAGTATAGTAATTGTCGTTCTATCGATCATTTAAGCATAATATGGCTAATAATATGAGTTAGGTTGATAATAGTAAGAGTAGTGAGTATAGTAATTGTCGTTCTATCGATCATATAAGCATAATATGGCTAATAATATGAGTTAGATTGATAACAGTAAGTGTAATAAGTATAGTAATTGTCGTTCTGTCGATCATATAAGCATAATATGGCTAATAATATGAGTTAGATTGATAATAATAAGAGTAGTGAGTATAGTAATTGTCGTTCTATCGATCATATAAGCATAATATGGCTAATAATATGAGTTAGATTGATATTAATAAGAGTAATAAATATAGTAATTGTCGTTCTATCGATCATTTAAGCCTAATATGGCTAGTAATATGAGTTAGATTGATAATAATAAGAGTAATAAGTATAGTAATGGTCGTTCTCTCGATCATATAAGCATAATATGGTTAATAATATGAGTTAGATTGATAATAGTAAGAGTAATAAGTATAGTAATTGTCGTTCTATCGATCATATAAGCATAAGATGGTTAATAATATGAGTTAGATTGATAATAGTGAGTGTAATTAGTATAGTAATTGTCGTTCTATCGATCATATTAGCATAATATGGTTAATAATATGAGTTAGATCGATAATGATAAGAGTAATAAGTACAGTAATTGTCG
Source organism: Megachile rotundata (assembly GCF_050947335.1). Lineage (NCBI taxonomy): Eukaryota > Metazoa > Arthropoda > Insecta > Hymenoptera > Megachilidae > Megachile > Megachile rotundata. The sequence goes on along the minus strand of NW_027474088.1, from coordinate 24,546 downwards.
TTCTATCGATCATATATGCATAATATGGCTAATAATATGAGTAAGATTGATACTAATAATAGTAATAAGTATAATAATTGTCGTTCTATCGATCATTTAAGCATAATATGGCTAATAATATGAGTTAAATTGATAATAATAACTGTAATAAGTACAGTAATTGTCGTTCTATCGATAATATAAGCATAATATGGCTAATAATATGAGTTAGGTCGATAATGATAAGAGTAATAAGTACAGTAATTGTCGTTCTATCGATTATATGTGCATAATATGGCTAATAATATGAGTTAGATTGATAACAGTAAGAGTAATAAGTACAGTAATTGTCGTTCTATCGATAATATAAGCATAATATGGCTAATAATATGAGTTAGATCGATAATGATAAGAGTAATAAGTACAGTAATTGTCGTTCTATCGATCATATATGCATAATATGGCTAATAATATGAGTAAGATTGATAATAACAATAGTAATAAGTATAGTAATTGTCGTTCTATCGATCATTTAAGCATAATATGGTTAATAATATGAGTTAGATTGATAATAGTAAGAGTAATAAGTATAGTAATTGTCGTTCTATCGATCATATAAGCATAATATGGCTAATAATATGAGTTAGAATGATAACAGTAAGTGTAATAAGTATAGTAATTGTCGTTCTGTCGATCATATAAGCATAATATGGCTAATAATATGAGTTAGATTGATAATAATAAGAGTAGTGAGTATAGTAATTCTCGTTCTATCGATCATATAAGCATAATATGGCTAATAATATGAGTTAGATTGATAATAATAAGAGTAATAAATATAGTAATTGTCGTTCTATCGATCATTTATGCATAATATGGCTAGTAATATGAGTTAGATTGATAATAATAAGAGTAATAAGTATAGTAATTGTCGTTCTCTCGATCATATAAGCATAATATGGCTAATAATATGAGTTAGATTGATAATAATAACAGTAATAAGTACTGTAATTGTCGTTCTATCGATAATATAAGCATAATATGGCTAATAATATGAGTTAAATTGATAATAATAACTGTAATAAGTACAGTAATTGTCGTTCTATCGATAATATAAGCATAATATGGCTAATAATATGAGTTAGGTCGATAATGATAAGAGTAATAAGTACAGTAATTGTCGTTCTATCGATTATATGTGCATAATATGGCTAATAATATGAGTTAGATTGATAACAGTAAGAGTAATAAGTACAGTAATTGTCGTTCTATCGATAATATAAGCATAATATGGCTAATAATATGAGTTAGATCGATAATGATAAGAGTAATAAGTACAGTAATTGTCGTTCTATCGATCATATATGCATAATATGGCTAATAATATGAGTAAGATTGATAATAACAATAGTAATAAGTATAGTAATTGTCGTTCTATCGATCATTTAAGCATAATATGGTTAATAATATGAGTTAGATTGATAATAGTAAGAGTAATAAGTATAGTAATTGTCGTTCTATCGATCATATAAGCATAATATGGCTAATAATATGAGTTAGAATGATAACAGTAAGTGTAATAAGTATAGTAATTGTCGTTCTGTCGATCATATAAGCATAATATGGCTAATAATATGAGTTAGATTGATAATAATAAGAGTAGTGAGTATAGTAATTCTCGTTCTATCGATCATATAAGCATAATATGGCTAATAATATGAGTTAGATTGATAATAATAAGAGTAATAAATATAGTAATTGTCGTTCTATCGATCATTTATGCATAATATGGCTAGTAATATGAGTTAGATTGATAATAATAAGAGTAATAAGTATAGTAATTGTCGTTCTATCGATAATATAAGCATAATATGGCTAATAATATGAGTTAGATCGATAATGATAAGAGCAATAAGTACAGTAATTGTCGTTCTATCGATCATATATGCATAATATGGCTAATAATATGAGTTAGATTGATAATAGTAAGTGTAATAAGTATAGTAATTGTCGTTCTATCGATCATATATGCATAATATGGCTAATAATATGAGTTAGATTGATAATAATAACAGTAATAAGTACAGTAATTGTCGTTCTATCGATAATATAAGCATAATATGGCTAATAATATGAGTTAGATCGTTAATGATAAGAGTAATAAGTACAGTAATTGTCGTTCTATCGATCATATATGCATAATATGGCTAATAATATGAGTAAGATTGATAATAGTAATAGTAATAAGTATAGTAATTGTCGTTCTATCGATCATTTAAGCATAATATGGCTAATAATATGAGTTAGATTGATAACAGTAAGGGTAATAAGTATAGTAATTGTCGTTCTGTCGATCATATATGCATAATATGGCTAATAATATGAGTAAGATTGATAATAATAATAGTAATAAGTATAGTAATTGTCGTTCTATCGATCATTTAAGCATAATATGGCTAATAATATGAGTTAGATTGATAATAATAACAGTAATAAGTACAGTAATTGTCGTCCTATCGATAATATAAGCATAATATGGCTAATAATATGAGTTATATCGATAATGATAAGAGTAATAAGTACAGTAATTGTCGTTCTATCGATCATATATGCATAATATGGCTAATAATATGAGTAAGATTGATAATAACAATAGTAATAAGTACAGTAATTGTCGTTCTATCGATAATATAAGCATAATATGGCTAATAATATGAGTTAGATCGATAATGATAAGAGTAATAAGTACAGTAATTGTCGTTCTATCGATCATATATGCATAATATGGCTAATAATATGAGTAAGATTGATAAAAATAAGAATAATAAGTAGAGTAATTGTCGTTCTGTCGATCATATAAGCATAATATGGCTAATAATATGAGTTAGATTGATAATAATAAGAGTAATAAGTATAGTAATTGTCGTTCTATCGATCATTTAAGCATAATACGGCTAATAATATGAGTTAGATTGATAATAATAAGAGTAATATGTATAGTAATTGTAGTTCTATCGATCGTATCTGCATAATATGGTTAATAATATGAGTTAGACTCATAATAATATGAGTAATAAGTATAGTAATTGTCGTTCTATCGATCATTTAAGCATAATATGGCTAATAATATGAGTTAGGTTGATAATAGTAAGAGTAGTGAGTATAGTAATTGTCGTTCTATCGATCATATAAGCATAATATGGCTAATAATATGAGTTAGATTGATAACAGTAAGTGTAATAAGTATAGTAATTGTCGTTCTGTCGATCATATAAGCATAATATGGCTAATAATATGAGTTAGATTGATAATAATAAGAGTAGTGAGTATAGTAATTGTCGTTCTATCGATCATATAAGCATAACATGGCTAATAATATGAGTTAGATTGATATTAATAAGAGTAATAAATATAGTAATTGTCGTTCTATCGGTCATTTAAGCCTAATATGGCTAGTAATATGAGTTAGATTGATAATAATAAGAGTAATAAGTATAGTAATGGTCGTTCTCTCGATCATATAAGCATAATATGGTTAATAATATGAGTTAGATTGATAATAGTAAGAGTAATAAGTATAGTAATTGTCGTTCTATCGATCATATAAGCATAAGATGGTTAATAATATGAGTTAGATTGATAATAGTGAGTGTAATTAGTATAGTAATTGTCGTTCTATCGATCATATTAGCATAATATGGTTAATAATATGAGTTAGATCGATAATGATAAGAGTAATAAGTACAGTAATTGTCGTTCTATCGATCATATATGCATAATATGGCTAATAATATGAGTAAGATTGATACTAATAATAGTAATAAGTATAATAATTGTCGTTCTATCGATCATTTAAGCATAATATGGCTAATAATATGAGTTAAATTGATAATAATAACTGTAATAAGTACAGTAATTGTCGTTCTATCGATAATATAAGCATAATATGGCTAATAATATGAGTTAGGTCGATAATGATAAGAGTAATAAGTACAGTAATTGTCGTTCTATCGATCATATGTGCATAATATGGCTAATAATATGAGTTAGATTGATAACAGTAAGAGTAATAAGTACAGTAATTGTCGCTCTATCGATAATATAAGCATAATATGGCTAATAATATGAGTTAGATCGATAATGATAAGAGTAATAAGTACAGTAATTGTCGTTCTATCGATCATATATGCATAATATGGCTAATAATATGAGTAAGATTGATAATAACAATAGTAATAAGTATAGTAATTGTCGTTCTATCGATCATTTAAGCATAATATGGTTAATAATATGAGTTAGATTGATAATAGTAAGAGTAATAAGTATAGTAATTGTCGTTCTATCGATCATATAAGCATAATATGGCTAATAATATGAGTTAGAATGATAATAGTGAGTGTACTAAGTATAGTAATTGTCGTTCTATCGATCATATCTGCATAATATGGCAAATAATATGAGTTAGATTGATAATAATAAGAGTAATAAGTATAGTATTTGTCGTTCTATCAATCATATAAGCATAATATGGCTAATAATTTGAGTTAGATCGATAATGATAAGAGTAATAAGTACAGTAATTGTCGTTCTATCGATCATTTAAGCATAATATGGCTAAAATTATGAGTTAGATTGATAATAATAGGAGTAATGAGTATAGTAATTGTAGTTCTATCGATCGTATCTGCATAATATGGTTAATAATATGAGTTAGATTCATAATAATAAGAGCAATAAGTATAGTAATTGTCGTTCTATCGATCATTTAAGCATAATATGGCTAATAATATGAGTTAGGTTGATAAAAATAAGAATAATAAGTATAGTAATTGTCGTTCTATCGATCATATAAGCATAATATGGCTAATAATATGAGTTAGGTTGATAATAATAAGAGTAATAAGTATAGTAAATGTCGTGCTATCGATCATATCTGCATAATATTGTTAATAATATGCGTTCGATTGATAATAGTGAGTGTACTAAGTATAGTAATTGTCGTTCTATCGATCATATCTGCATAATATGGCTAATAATATGAGTTAGATTGATAATAGTAAGTGTAATAAGTATAGTAATTGTCGTTCTATCGATCATATATGCATAATATGGCTAATAATATGAGTTAGATTGATAATAATAACAGTAATAAGTACAGTAATTGTCGTTCTATCGATAATATAAGCATAATATGGCTAATAATATGAGTTAGATCGATAATGATAAGAGTAATAAGTACAGTAATTGTCGTTCTATCGATCGTATCTGCATAATATGGTTAATAATATGAGTTAGACTCATAATAATATGAGTAATAAGTATAGTAATTGTCGTTCTATCGATCATTTAAGCATAATATGGCTAATAATATGAGTTAGGTTGATAATAGTAAGAGTAGTGAGTATAGTAATTGTCGTTCTATCGATCATATAAGCATAATATGGCTAATAATATGAGTTAGATTGATAACAGTAAGTGTAATAAGTATAGTAATTGTAATTCTGTCGATCATATAAGCATAATATGGCTAATAATATGAGTTAGATTGATAATAATAAGAGTAGTGAGTATAGTAATTGTCGTTCTATCGATCATATAAGCATAATATGGCTAATAATATGAGTTAGATTGATATTAATAAGAGTAATAAATATAGTAATTGTCGTTCTATCGATCATTTAAGCCTAATATGGCTAGTAATGTGAGTTAGATTGATAATAATAAGAGTAATAAGTATAGTAATGGTCGTTCTCTCGATCATATAAGCATAATATGGTTAATAATATGAGTTAGATTGATAATAGTAAGAGTAATAAGTATAGTAATTGTCGTTCTATCGATCATATAAGCATAAGATGGTTAATAATATGAGTTAGATTGATAATAGTGAGTGTAATTAGTATAGTAATTGTCGTTCTATCGATCATATTAGCATAATATGGTTAATAATATGAGTTAGATCGATAATGATAAGAGTAATAAGTACAGTAATTGTCGTTCTATCGATCATATATGCATAATATGGCTAATAATATGAGTAAGATTGATACTAATAATAGTAATAAGTATAATAATTGTCGTTCTATCGATCATTTAAGCATAATATGGCTAATAATATGAGTTAAATTGATAATAATAACTGTAATAAGTACAGTAATTGTCGTTCTATCGATAATATAAGCATAATATGGCTAATAATATGAGTTAGGTCGATAATGATAAGAGTAATAAGTACAGTAATTGTCGTTCTATCGATTATATGTGCATAATATGGCTAATAATATGAGTTAGATTGATAACAGTAAGAGTAATAAGTACAGTAATTGTCGTTCTATCGATAATATAAGCATAATATGGCTAATAATATGAGTTAGATCGATAATGATAAGAGTAATAAGTACAGTAATTGTCGTTCTATCGATCATATATGCATAATATGGCTAATAATATGAGTAAGATTGATAATAACAATAGTAATAAGTATAGTAATTGTCGTTCTATCGATCATTTAAGCATAATATGGTTAATAATATGAGTTAGATTGATAATAGTAAGAGTAATAAGTATAGTAATTGTCGTTCTATCGATCATATAAGCATAATATGGCTAATAATATGAGTTAGAATGATAACAGTAAGTGTAATAAGTATAGTAATTGTCGTTCTGTCGATCATATAAGCATAATATGGCTAATAATATTAGTTAGATTGATAATAATAAGAGTAGTGAGTATAGTAATTCTCGTTCTATCGATCATATAAGCATAATATGGCTAATAATATGAGTTAGATTGATAATAATAAGAGTAATAAATATAGTAATTGTCGTTCTATCGATCATTTAAGCATAATATGGCTAATATTATGAGTTAGATTGATAATAATAAGAGTAATGAGTATAGTAATTGTAGTTCTATCGATCGTATCTGCATAATATGGTTAATAATATGAGTTAGATTCATAATAATAAGAGCAATAAGTATAGTAATTGTCGTTCTATCGATCATTTAAGCATAATATGGCTAATAATATGAGTTAGGTTGATAAAAATAAGAATAATAAGTATAGTAATTGTCGTTCTATCGATCATATAAGCATAATATGGCTAATAATATGAGTTAGGTTGATAATAATAAGAGTAATAAGTATAGTAAATGTCGTGCTATCGATCATATCTGCATAATATTGTTAATAATATGCGTTCGATTGATAATAGTGAGTGTACTAAGTATAGTAATTGTCGTTCTATCGATCATATCTGCATAATATGGCAAATAATATGAGTTAGATTGATAATAATAAGAGTAATAAGTATAGTATTTGTCGTTCTATCAATCATATAAGCATAATATGGCTAATAATTTGAGTTAGATCGATAATGATAAGAGTAATAAGTACAGTAATTGTCGTTCTATCGATCATTTAAGCATAATATGGCTAAAATTATGAGTTAGATTGATAATAATAAGAGTAATGAGTATAGTGATTGTAGTTCTATCGATCGTATCTGCATAATATGGTTAATAATATGAGTTAGATTCATAATAATAAGAGCAATAAGTATAGTAATTGTCGTTCTATCGATCATTTAAGCATAATATGGCTAATAATATGAGTTAGGTTGATAAAAATAAGAATAATAAGTATAGTAATTGTCGTTCTATCGATCATATAAGCATAATATGGCTAATAATATAAGTTAGGTTGATAATAATAAGAGTAATAAGTATAGTAAATGTCGTGCTATCGATCATATCTGCATAATATTGTTAATAATATGCGTTCGATTGATAATAGTGAGTGTACTAAGTATAGTAATTGTCGTTCTATCGATCATATCTGCATAATATGGCTAATAATATGAGTTAGATTGATAATAGTAAGTGTAATAAGTATAGTAATTGTCGTTCTATCGATCATATATGCATAATATGGCTAATAATATGAGTTAGATTGATAATAATAACAGTAATAAGTACAGTAATTGTCGTTCTATCGATAATATAAGCATAATATGGCTAATAATATGAGTTAGATCGATAATGATAAGAGTAATAAGTACAGTAATTGTCGTTCTATCGATCGTATCTGCATAATATGGTTAATAATATGAGTTAGACTCATAATAATATGAGTAATAAGTATAGTAATTGTCGTTCTATCGATCATTTAAGCATAATATGGCTAATAATATGAGTTAGGTTGATAATAGTAAGAGTAGTGAGTATAGTAATTGTCGTTCTATCGATCATATAAGCATAATATGGCTAATAATATGAGTTAGATTGATAACAGTAAGTGTAATAAGTATAGTAATTGTCGTTCTGTCGATCATATAAGCATAATATGGCTAATAATATGAGTTAGATTGATAATAATAAGAGTAGTGAGTATAGTAATTGTCGTTCTATCGATCATATAAGCATAATATGGCTAATAATATGAGTTAGATTGATATTAATAAGAGTAATAAATATAGTAATTGTCGTTCTATCGATCATTTAAGCCTAATATGGCTAGTAATATGAGTTAGATTGATAATAATAAGAGTAATAAGTATAGTAATGGTCGTTCTCTCGATCATATAAGCATAATATGGTTAATAATATGAGTTAGATTGATAATAGTAAGAGTAATAAGTATAGTAATTGTCGTTCTATCGATCATATAAGCATAAGATGGTTAATAATATGAGTTAGATTGATAATAGTGAGTGTAATTAGTATAGTAATTGTCGTTCTATCGATCATATTAGCATAATATGGTTAATAATATGAGTTAGATCGATAATGATAAGAGTAATAAGTACAGTAATTGTCGTTCTATCGATCATATATGCATAATATGGCTAATAATATGAGTAAGATTGATACTAATAATAGTAATAAGTATAATAATTGTCGTTCTATCGATCATTTAAGCATAATATGGCTAATAATATGAGTTAAATTGATAATAATAACTGTAATAAGTACAGTAATTGTCGTTCTATCGATAATATAAGCATAATATGGCTAATAATATGAGTTAGGTCGATAATGATAAGAGTAATAAGTACAGTAATTGTCGTTCTATCGATTATATGTGCATAATATGGCTAATAATATGAGTTAGATTGATAACAGTAAGAGTAATAAGTACAGTAATTGTCGTTCTATCGATAATATAAGCATAATATGGCTAATAATATGAGTTAGATCGATAATGATAAGAGTAATAAGTACAGTAATTGTCGTTCTATCGATCATATATGCATAATATGGCTAATAATATGAGTAAGATTGATAATAACAATAGTAATAAGTATAGTAATTGTCGTTCTATCGATCATTTAAGCATAATATGGTTAATAATATGAGTTAGATTGATAATAGTAAGAGTAATAAGTATAGTAATTGTCGTTCTATCGATCATATAAGCATAATATGGCTAATAATATGAGTTAGATTGATAATAATAACAGTAATAAGTACAGTAATTGTCGTTCTATCGATAATATAAGCATAATATGGCTAATAATATGAGTTAGATCGATAATGATAAGAGTAATAAGTACAGTAATTGTCGTTCTATCGATCATATATGCATAATATGGCTAATAATATGAGTTAGATTGATAATAATAACAGTAATAAGTACAGTAATTGTCGTTCTATCGATAATATAAGCATAATATGGCTAATAATATGAGTTAGATCGATAATGATAAGAGTAATAAGTACAGTAATTGTCGTTCTATCGATCATATATGCATAATATGGCTAATAATATGAGTAAGATTGATAAAAATAAGAGTAATAAGTATAGTAATTGTAGTTCTATCGATCGTATCTGCATAATATGGTTAATAATATGAGTTAGACTCATAATAATATGAGTAATAAGTATAGTAATTGTCGTTCTATCGATCATTTAAGCATAATATGGCTAATAATATGAGTTAGGTTGATAATAGTAAGAGTAGTGAGTATAGTAATTGTCGTTCTATCGATCATATAAGCATAATATGGCTAATAATATGAGTTAGATTGATAACAGTAAGTGTAATAAGTATAGTAATTGTCGTTCTGACGATCATATAAGCATAATATGGCTAATAATATGAGTAAGATTGATAATAGTAATAGTAATAAGTATAGTAATTGTCGTTCTATCGATCATTTAAGCATAATATGGCTAATAATATGAGTTAGATTGATAACAGTAAGGGTAATAAGTATAGTAATTGTCGTTCTGTCGATCATATATGCATAATATGGCTAATAATATGAGTAAGATTGATAATAATAATAGTAATAAGTATAGTAATTGTCGTTCTGTCGATCATATAAGCATAATATGGCTAATAATATGAGTTAGATTGATAATAATAAGAGTAGTGAGTATAGTAATTGTCGTTCTATCGATCATATAAGCATAACATGGCTAATAATATGAGTTAGATTGATATTAATAAGAGTAATAAATATAGTAATTGTCGTTCTATCGGTCATTTAAGCCTAATATGGCTAGTAATATGAGTTAGATTGATAATAATAAGAGTAATAAGTATAGTAATGGTCGTTCTCTCGATCATATAAGCATAATATGGTTAATAATATGAGTTAGATTGATAATAGTAAGAGTAATAAGTATAGTAATTGTCGTTCTATCGATCATATAAGCATAAGATGGTTAATAATATGAGTTAGATTGATAATAGTGAGTGTAATTGGTATAGTAATTGTCGTTCTATCGATCATATTAGCATAATATGGTTAATAATATGAGTTAGATCGATAATGATAAGAGTAATAAGTACAGTAATTGTCGTTCTATCGATCATATATGCATAATATGGCTAATAATATGAGTAAGATTGATACTAATAATAGTAATAAGTATAATAATTGTCGTTCTATCGATCATTTAAGCATAATATGGCTAATAATATGAGTTAAATTGATAATAATAACTGTAATAAGTACAGTAATTGTCGTTCTATCGATAATATAAGCATAATATGGCTAATAATATGAGTTAGGTCGATAATGATAAGAGTAATAAGTACAGTAATTGTCGTTCTATCGATCATATGTGCATAATATGGCTAATAATATGAGTTAGATTGATAACAGTAAGAGTAATAAGTACAGTAATTGTCGTTCTATCGATAATATAAGCATAATATGGCTAATAATATGAGTTAGATCGATAATGATAAGAGTAATAAGTACAGTAATTGTCGTTCTATCGATCATATATGCATAATATGGCTAATAATATGAGTAAGATTGATAATAACAATAGTAATAAGTATAGTAATTGTCGTTCTATCGATCATTTAAGCATAATATGGTTAATAATATGAGTTAGATTGATAATAGTAAGAGTAATAAGTATAGTAATTGTCGTTCTATCGATCATATAAGCATAATATGGCTAATAATATGAGTTAGAATGATAACAGTAAGTGTAATAAGTATAGTAAATGTCGTTCTGTCGATCATATAAGCATAATATGGCTAATAATATGAGTTAGATTGATAATAATAAGAGTAGTGAGTATAGTAATTCTCGTTCTATCGATCATATAAGCATAATATGGCTAATAATATGAGTTAGATTGATAATAATAAGAGTAATAAATATAGTAATTGTCGTTCTATCGATCATTTAAGCATAATATGGCTAATATTATGAGTTAGATTGATAATAATAAGAGTAATGAGTATAGTAATTGTAGTTCTATCGATCGTATCTGCATAATATGGTTAATAATATGAGTTAGATTCATAATAATAAGAGCAATAAGTATAGTAATTGTCGTTCTATCGATCATTTAAGCATAATATGGCTAATAATATGAGTTAGGTTGATAAAAATAAGAATAATAAGTATAGTAATTGTCGTTCTATCGATCATATAAGCATAATATGGCTAATAATATGAGTTAGGTTGATAATAATAAGAGTAATAAGTATAGTAAATGTCGTGCTATCGATCATATCTGCATAATATTGTTAATAATATGCGTTCGATTGATAATAGTGAGTGTACTAAGTATAGTAATTGTCGTTCTATCGATCATATCTGCATAATATGGCAAATAATATGAGTTAGATTGATAATAATAAGAGTAATAAGTATAGTATTTGTCGTTCTATCAATCATATAAGCATAATATGGCTAATAATTTGAGTTAGATCGATAATGATAAGAGTAATAAGTACAGTAATTGTCGTTCTATCGATCATTTAAGCATAATATGGCTAAAATTATGAGTTAGATTGATAATAATAAGAGTAATGAGTATAGTAATTGTAGTTCTATCGATCGTATCTGCATAATATGGTTAATAATATGAGTTAGATTCATAATAATAAGAGCAATAAGTATAGTAATTGTCGTTCTATCGATCATTTAAGCATAATATGGCTAATAATATGAGTTAGGTTGATAAAAATAAGAATAATAAGTATAGTAATTGTCGTTCTATCGATCATATAAGCATAATATGGCTAATAATATGAGTTAGGTTGATAATAATAAGAGTAATAAGTATAGTAAATGTCGTGCTATCGATCATATCTGCATAATATTGTTAATAATATGCGTTCGATTGATAATAGTGAGTGTACTAAGTATAGTAATTGTCGTTCTATCGATCATATCTGCATAATATGGCTAATAATATGAGTTAGATTGATAATAGTAAGTGTAATAAGTATAGTAATTGTCGTTCTATCGATCATATATGCATAATATGGCTAATAATATGAGTTAGATTGATAATAATAACAGTAATAAGTACAGTAATTGTCGTTCTATCGATAATATAAGCATAATATGGCTAATAATATGAGTTAGATCGATAATGATAAGAGTAATAAGTACAGTAATTGTCGTTCTATCGATCGTATCTGCATAATATGGTTAATAATATGAGTTAGACTCATAATAATATGAGTAATAAGTATAGTAATTGTCGTTCTATCGATCATTTAAGCATAATATGGCTAATAATATGAGTTAGGTTGATAATAGTAAGAGTAGTGAGTATAGTAATTGTCGTTCTATCGATCATATAAGCATAATATGGCTAATAATATGAGTTAGATTGATAACAGTAAGTGTAATAAGTATAGTAATTGTCGTTCTGTCGATCATATAAGCATAATATGGCTAATAATATGAGTTAGATTGATAATAATAAGAGTAGTGAGTATAGTAATTGTCGTTCTATCGATCATATAAGCATAATATGGCTAATAATATGAGTTAGATTGATATTAATAAGAGTAATAAATATAGTAATTGTCGTTCTATCGATCATTTAAGCCTAATATGGCTAGTAATATGAGTTAGATTGATAATAATAAGAGTAATAAGTATAGTAATGGTCGTTCTCTCGATCATATAAGCATAATATGGTTAATAATATGAGTTAGATTGATAATAGTAAGAGTAATAAGTATAGTAATTGTCGTTCTATCGATCATATAAGCATAAGATGGTTAATAATATGAGTTAGATTGATAATAGTGAGTGTAATTAGTATAGTAATTGTCGTTCTATCGATCATATTAGCATAATATGGTTAATAATATGAGTTAGATCGATAATGATAAGAGTAATAAGTACAGTAATTGTCGTTCTATCGATCATATATGCATAATATGGCTAATAATATGAGTAAGATTGATACTAATAATAGTAATAAGTATAATAATTGTCGTTCTATCGATCATTTAAGCATAATATGGCTAATAATATGAGTTAAATTGATAATAATAACTGTAATAAGTACAGTAATTGTCGTTCTATCGATAATATAAGCATAATATGGCTAATAATATGAGTTAGGTCGATAATGATAAGAGTAATAAGTACAGTAATTGTCGTTCTATCGATTATATGTGCATAATATGGCTAATAATATGAGTTAGATTGATAACAGTAAGAGTAATAAGTACAGTAATTGTCGTTCTATCGATAATATAAGCATAATATGGCTAATAATATGAGTTAGATCGATAATGATAAGAGTAATAAGTACAGTAATTGTCGTTCTATCGATCATATATGCATAATATGGCTAATAATATGAGTAAGATTGATAATAACAATAGTAATAAGTATAGTAATTGTCGTTCTATCGATCATTTAAGCATAATATGGTTAATAATATGAGTTAGATTGATAATAGTAAGAGTAATAAGTATAGTAATTGTCGTTCTATCGATCATATAAGCATAATATGGCTAATAATATGAGTTAGAATGATAACAGTAAGTGTAATAAGTATAGTAATTGTCGTTCTGTCGATCATATAAGCATAATATGGCTAATAATATGAGTTAGATTGATAATAATAAGAGTAGTGAGTATAGTAATTCTCGTTCTATCGATCATATAAGCATAATATGGCTAATAATATGAGTTAGATTGATAATAGTAAGAGTAATAAATATAGTAATTGTCGTTCTATCGATCATTTATGCATAATATGGCTAGTAATATGAGTTAGATTGATAATAATAAGAGTAATAAGTATAGTAATTGTCGTTCTCTCGATCATATAAGCATAATATGGCTAATAATATGAGTTAGATTGATAATAATAACAGTAATAAGTACTGTAATTGTCGTTCTATCGATAATATAAGCATAATATGGCTAATAATATGAGTTAAATTGATAATAATAACTGTAATAAGTACAGTAATTGTCGTTCTATCGATAATATAAGCATAATATGGCTAATAATATGAGTTAGGTCGATAATGATAAGAGTAATAAGTACAGTAATTGTCGTTCTATCGATTATATGTGCATAATATGGCTAATAATATGAGTTAGATTGATAACAGTAAGAGTAATAAGTACAGTAATTGTCGTTCTATCGATAATATAAGCATAATATGGCTAATAATATGAGTTAGATCGATAATGATAAGAGTAATAAGTACAGTAATTGTCGTTCTATCGATCATATATGCATAATATGGCTAATAATATGAGTAAGATTGATAATAACAATAGTAATAAGTATAGTAATTGTCGTTCTATCGATCATTTAAGCATAATATGGTTAATAATATGAGTTAGATTGATAATAGTAAGAGTAATAAGTATAGTAATTGTCGTTCTATCGATCATATAAGCATAATATGGCTAATAATATGAGTTAGAATGATAACAGTAAGTGTAATAAGTATAGTAATTGTCGTTCTGTCGATCATATAAGCATAATATGGCTAATAATATGAGTTAGATTGATAATAATAAGAGTAGTGAGTATAGTAATTCTCGTTCTATCGATCATATAAGCATAATATGGCTAATAATATGAGTTAGATTGATAATAATAAGAGTAATAAATATAGTAATTGTCGTTCTATCGATCATTTATGCATAATATGGCTAGTAATATGAGTTAGATTGATAATAATAAGAGTAATAAGTATAGTAATTGTCGTTCTATCGATAATATAAGCATAATATGGCTAATAATATGAGTTAGATCGATAATGATAAGAGCAATAAGTACAGTAATTGTCGTTCTAGCGATCATATATGCATAATATGGCTAATAATATGAGTTAGATTGATAATAGTAAGTGTAATAAGTATAGTAATTGTCGTTCTATCGATCATATATGCATAATATGGCTAATAATATGAGTTAGATTGATAATAATAACAGTAATAAGTACAGTAATTGTCGTTCTATCGATAATATAAGCATAATATGGCTAATAATATGAGTTAGATCGTTAATGATAAGAGTAATAAGTACAGTAATTGTCGTTCTATCGATCATATATGCATAATATGGCTAATAATATGAGTAAGATTGATAATAGTAATAGTAATAAGTATAGTAATTGTCGTTCTATCGATCATTTAAGCATAATATGGCTAATAATATGAGTTAGATTGATAACAGTAAGGGTAATAAGTATAGTAATTGTCGTTCTGTCGATCATATATGCATAATATGGCTAATAATATGAGTAAGATTGATAATAATAATAGTAATAAGTATAGTAATTGTCGTTCTATCGATCATTTAAGCATAATATGGCTAATAATATGAGTTAGATTGATAATAATAACAGTAATAAGTACAGTAATTGTCGTCCTATCGATAATATAAGCATAATATGGCTAATAATATGAGTTATATCGATAATGATAAGAGTAATAAGTACAGTAATTGTCGTTCTATCGATCATATATGCATAATATGGCTAATAATATGAGTAAGATTGATAATAACAATAGTAATAAGTACAGTAATTGTCGTTCTATCGATAATATAAGCATAATATGGCTAATAATATGAGTTAGATCGATAATGATAAGAGTAATAAGTACAGTAATTGTCGTTCTATCGATCATATATGCATAATATGGCTAATAATATGAGTAAGATTGATAAAAATAAGAATAATAAGTATAGTAATTGTCGTTCTGTCGATCATATAAGCATAATATGGCTAATAATATGAGTTAGATTGATAATAATAAGAGTAATAAGTATAGTAATTGTCGTTCTATCGATCATTTAAGCATAATACGGCTAATAATATGAGTTAGATTGATAATAATAAGAGTAATATGTATAGTAATTGTAGTTCTATCGATCGTATCTGCATAATATGGTTAATAATATGAGTTAGACTCATAATAATATGAGTAATAAGTATAGTAATTGTCGTTCTATCGATCATTTAAGCATAATATGGCTAATAATATGAGTTAGGTTGATAATAGTAAGAGTAGTGAGTATAGTAATTGTCGTTCTATCGATCATATAAGCATAATATGGCTAATAATATGAGTTAGATTGATAACAGTAAGTGTAATAAGTATAGTAATTGTCGTTCTGTCGATCATATAAGCATAATATGGCTAATAATATGAGTTAGATTGATAATAATAAGAGTAGTGAGTATAGTAATTGTCGTTCTATCGATCATATAAGCATAACATGGCTAATAATATGAGTTAGATTGATATTAATAAGAGTAATAAATATAGTAATTGTCGTTCTATCGGTCATTTAAGCCTAATATGGCTAGTAATATGAGTTAGATTGATAATAATAAGAGTAATAAGTATAGTAATGGTCGTTCTCTCGATCATATAAGCATAATATGGTTAATAATATGAGTTAGATTGATAATAGTAAGAGTAATAAGTATAGTAATTGTCGTTCTATCGATCATATAAGCATAAGATGGTTAATAATATGAGTTAGATTGATAATAGTGAGTGTAATTAGTATAGTAATTGTCGTTCCATCGATCATATTAGCATAATATGGTTAATAATATGAGTTAGATCGATAATGATAAGAGTAATAAGTACAGTAATTGTCGTTCTATCGATCATATATGCATAATATGGCTAATAATATGAGTAAGATTGATACTAATAATAGTAATAAGTATAATAATTGTCGTTCTATCGATCATTTAAGCATAATATGGCTAATAATATGAGTTAAATTGATAATAATAACTGTAATAAGTACAGTAATTGTCGTTCTATCGATAATATAAGCATAATATGGCTAATAATATGAGTTAGGTCGATAATGATAAGAGTAATAAGTACAGTAATTGTCGTTCTATCGATCATATGTGCATAATATGGCTAATAATATGAGTTAGATTGATAACAGTAAGAGTAATAAGTACAGTAATTGTCGCTCTATCGATAATATAAGCATAATATGGCTAATAATATGAGTTAGATCGATAATGATAAGAGTAATAAGTACAGTAATTGTCGTTCTATCGATCATATATGCATAATATGGCTAATAATATGAGTAAGATTGATAATAACAATAGTAATAAGTATAGTAATTGTCGTTCTATCGATCATTTAAGCATAATATGGTTAATAATATGAGTTAGATTGATAATAGTAAGAGTAATAAGTATAGTAATTGTCGTTCTATCGATCATATAAGCATAATATGGCTAATAATATGAGTTAGAATGATAATAGTGAGTGTACTAAGTATAGTAATTGTCGTTCTATCGATCATATCTGCATAATATGGCAAATAATATGAGTTAGATTGATAATAATAAGAGTAATAAGTATAGTATTTGTCGTTCTATCAATCATATCAGCATAATATGGCTAATAATTTGAGTTAGATCGATAATGATAAGAGTAATAAGTACAGTAATTGTCGTTCTATCGATCATTTAAGCATAATATGGCTAAAATTATGAGTTAGATTGATAATAATAGGAGTAATGAGTATAGTAATTGTAGTTCTATCGATCGTATCTGCATAATATGGTTAATAATATGAGTTAGATTCATAATAATAAGAGCAATAAGTATAGTAATTGTCGTTCTATCGATCATTTAAGCATAATATGGCTAATAATATGAGTTAGGTTGATAAAAATAAGAATAATAAGTATAGTAATTGTCGTTCTATCGATCATATAAGCATAATATGGCTAATAATATGAGTTAGGTTGATAATAATAAGAGTAATAAGTATAGTAAATGTCGTGCTATCGATCATATCTGCATAATATTGTTAATAATATGCGTTCGATTGATAATAGTGAGTGTACTAAGTATAGTAATTGTCGTTCTATCGATCATATCTGCATAATATGGCTAATAATATGAGTTAGATTGATAATAGTAAGTGTAATAAGTATAGTAATTGTCGTTCTATCGATCATATATGCATAATATGGCTAATAATATGAGTTAGATTGATAATAATAACAGTAATAAGTACAGTAATTGTCGTTCTATCGATAATATAAGCATAATATGGCTAATAATATGAGTTAGATCGATAATGATAAGAGTAATAAGTACAGTAATTGTCGTTCTATCGATCGTATCTGCATAATATGGTTAATAATATGAGTTAGACTCATAATAATATGAGTAATAAGTATAGTAATTGTCGTTCTATCGATCATTTAAGCATAATATGGCTAATAATATGAGTTAGGTTGATAATAGTAAGAGTAGTGAGTATAGTAATTGTCGTTCTATCGATCATATAAGCATAATATGGCTAATAATATGAGTTAGATTGATAACAGTAAGTGTAATAAGTATAGTAATTGTAATTCTGTCGATCATATAAGCATAATATGGCTAATAATATGAGTTAGATTGATAATAATAAGAGTAGTGAGTATAGTAATTGTCGTTCTATCGATCATATAAGCATAATATGGCTAATAATATGAGTTAGATTGATATTAATAAGAGTAATAAATATAGTAATTGTCGTTCTATCGATCATTTAAGCCTAATATGGCTAGTAATGTGAGTTAGATTGATAATAATAAGAGTAATAAGTATAGTAATGGTCGTTCTCTCGATCATATAAGCATAATATGGTTAATAATATGAGTTAGATTGATAATAGTAAGAGTAATAAGTATAGTAATTGTCGTTCTATCGATCATATAAGCATAAGATGGTTAATAATATGAGTTAGATTGATAATAGTGAGTGTAATTAGTATAGTAATTGTCGTTCTATCGATCATATTAGCATAATATGGTTAATAATATGAGTTAGATCGATAATGATAAGAGTAATAAGTACAGTAATTGTCGTTCTATCGATCATATATGCATAATATGGCTAATAATATGAGTAAGATTGATACTAATAATAGTAATAAGTATAATAATTGTCGTTCTATCGATCATTTAAGCATAATATGGCTAATAATATGAGTTAAATTGATAATAATAACTGTAATAAGTACAGTAATTGTCGTTCTATCGATAATATAAGCATAATATGGCTAATAATATGAGTTAGGTCGATAATGATAAGAGTAATAAGTACAGTAATTGTCGTTCTATCGATTATATGTGCATAATATGGCTAATAATATGAGTTAGATTGATAACAGTAAGAGTAATAAGTACAGTAATTGTCGTTCTATCGATAATATAAGCATAATATGGCTAATAATATGAGTTAGATCGATAATGATAAGAGTAATAAGTACAGTAATTGTCGTTCTATCGATCATATATGCATAATATGGCTAATAATATGAGTAAGATTGATAATAACAATAGTAATAAGTATAGTAATTGTCGTTCTATCGATCATTTAAGCATAATATGGTTAATAATATGAGTTAGATTGATAATAGTAAGAGTAATAAGTATAGTAATTGTCGTTCTATCGATCATATAAGCATAATATGGCTAATAATATGAGTTAGAATGATAACAGTAAGTGTAATAAGTATAGTAATTGTCGTTCTGTCGATCATATAAGCATAATATGGCTAATAATATTAGTTAGATTGATAATAATAAGAGTAGTGAGTATAGTAATTCTCGTTCTATCGATCATATAAGCATAATATGGCTAATAATATGAGTTAGATTGATAATAATAAGAGTAATAAATATAGTAATTGTCGTTCTATCGATCATTTAAGCATAATATGGCTAATATTATGAGTTAGATTGATAATAATAAGAGTAATGAGTATAGTAATTGTAGTTCTATCGATCGTATCTGCATAATATGGTTAATAATATGAGTTAGATTCATAATAATAAGAGCAATAAGTATAGTAATTGTCGTTCTATCGATCATTTAAGCATAATATGGCTAATAATATGAGTTAGGTTGATAAAAATAAGAATAATAAGTATAGTAATTGTCGTTCTATCGATCATATAAGCATAATATGGCTAATAATATGAGTTAGGTTGATAATAATAAGAGTAATAAGTATAGTAAATGTCGTGCTATCGATCATATCTGCATAATATTGTTAATAATATGCGTTCGATTGATAATAGTGAGTGTACTAAGTATAGTAATTGTCGTTCTATCGATCATATCTGCATAATATGGCAAATAATATGAGTTAGATTGATAATAATAAGAGTAATAAGTATAGTATTTGTCGTTCTATCAATCATATAAGCATAATATGGCTAATAATTTGAGTTAGATCGATAATGATAAGAGTAATAAGTACAGTAATTGTCGTTCTATCGATCATTTAAGCATAATATGGCTAAAATTATGAGTTAGATTGATAATAACAATAGTAATAAGTATAGTAATTGTCGTTCTATCGATCATTTAAGCATAATATGGTTAATAATATGAGTTAGATTGATAATAGTAAGAGTAATAAGTATAGTAATTGTCGTTCTATCGATCATATAAGCATAATATGGCTAATAATATGAGTTAGAATGATAATAGTGAGTGTACTAAGTATAGTAATTGTCGTTCTATCGATCATATCTGCATAATATGGCAAATAATATGAGTTAGATTGATAATAATAAGAGTAATAAGTATAGTATTTGTCGTTCTATCAATCATATCAGCATAATATGGCTAATAATTTGAGTTAGATCGATAATGATAAGAGTAATAAGTACAGTAATTGTCGTTCTATCGATCATTTAAGCATAATATGGCTAAAATTATGAGTTAGATTGATAATAATAGGAGTAATGAGTATAGTAATTGTAGTTCTATCGATCGTATCTGCATAATATGGTTAATAATATGAGTTAGATTCATAATAATAAGAGCAATAAGTATAGTAATTGTCGTTCTATCGATCATTTAAGCATAATATGGCTAATAATATGAGTTAGGTTGATAAAAATAAGAATAATAAGTATAGTAATTGTCGTTCTATCGATCATATAAGCATAATATGGCTAATAATATGAGTTAGGTTGATAATAATAAGAGTAATAAGTATAGTAAATGTCGTGCTATCGATCATATCTGCATAATATTGTTAATAATATGCGTTCGATTGATAATAGTGAGTGTACTAAGTATAGTAATTGTCGTTCTATCGATCATATCTGCATAATATGGCTAATAATATGAGTTAGATTGATAATAGTAAGTGTAATAAGTATAGTAATTGTCGTTCTATCGATCATATATGCATAATATGGCTAATAATATGAGTTAGATTGATAATAATAACAGTAATAAGTACAGTAATTGTCGTTCTATCGATAATATAAGCATAATATGGCTAATAATATGAGTTAGATCGATAATGATAAGAGTAATAAGTACAGTAATTGTCGTTCTATCGATCGTATCTGCATAATATGGTTAATAATATGAGTTAGACTCATAATAATATGAGTAATAAGTATAGTAATTGTCGTTCTATCGATCATTTAAGCATAATATGGCTAATAATATGAGTTAGGTTGATAATAGTAAGAGTAGTGAGTATAGTAATTGTCGTTCTATCGATCATATAAGCATAATATGGCTAATAATATGAGTTAGATTGATAACAGTAAGTGTAATAAGTATAGTAATTGTAATTCTGTCGATCATATAAGCATAATATGGCTAATAATATGAGTTAGATTGATAATAATAAGAGTAGTGAGTATAGTAATTGTCGTTCTATCGATCATATAAGCATAATATGGCTAATAATATGAGTTAGATTGATATTAATAAGAGTAATAAATATAGTAATTGTCGTTCTATCGATCATTTAAGCCTAATATGGCTAGTAATGTGAGTTAGATTGATAATAATAAGAGTAATAAGTATAGTAATGGTCGTTCTCTCGATCATATAAGCATAATATGGTTAATAATATGAGTTAGATTGATAATAGTAAGAGTAATAAGTATAGTAATTGTCGTTCTATCGATCATATAAGCATAAGATGGTTAATAATATGAGTTAGATTGATAATAGTGAGTGTAATTAGTATAGTAATTGTCGTTCTATCGATCATATTAGCATAATATGGTTAATAATATGAGTTAGATCGATAATGATAAGAGTAATAAGTACAGTAATTGTCGTTCTATCGATCATATATGCATAATATGGCTAATAATATGAGTAAGATTGATACTAATAATAGTAATAAGTATAATAATTGTCGTTCTATCGATCATTTAAGCATAATATGGCTAATAATATGAGTTAAATTGATAATAATAACTGTAATAAGTACAGTAATTGTCGTTCTATCGATAATATAAGCATAATATGGCTAATAATATGAGTTAGGTCGATAATGATAAGAGTAATAAGTACAGTAATTGTCGTTCTATCGATTATATGTGCATAATATGGCTAATAATATGAGTTAGATTGATAACAGTAAGAGTAATAAGTACAGTAATTGTCGTTCTATCGATAATATAAGCATAATATGGCTAATAATATGAGTTAGATCGATAATGATAAGAGTAATAAGTACAGTAATTGTCGTTCTATCGATCATATATGCATAATATGGCTAATAATATGAGTAAGATTGATAATAACAATAGTAATAAGTATAGTAATTGTCGTTCTATCGATCATTTAAGCATAATATGGTTAATAATATGAGTTAGATTGATAATAGTAAGAGTAATAAGTATAGTAATTGTCGTTCTATCGATCATATAAGCATAATATGGCTAATAATATGAGTTAGAATGATAACAGTAAGTGTAATAAGTATAGTAATTGTCGTTCTGTCGATCATATAAGCATAATATGGCTAATAATATTAGTTAGATTGATAATAATAAGAGTAGTGAGTATAGTAATTCTCGTTCTATCGATCATATAAGCATAATATGGCTAATAATATGAGTTAGATTGATAATAATAAGAGTAATAAATATAGTAATTGTCGTTCTATCGATCATTTAAGCATAATATGGCTAATATTATGAGTTAGATTGATAATAATAAGAGTAATGAGTATAGTAATTGTAGTTCTATCGATCGTATCTGCATAATATGGTTAATAATATGAGTTAGATTCATAATAATAAGAGCAATAAGTATAGTAATTGTCGTTCTATCGATCATTTAAGCATAATATGGCTAATAATATGAGTTAGGTTGATAAAAATAAGAATAATAAGTATAGTAATTGTCGTTCTATCGATCATATAAGCATAATATGGCTAATAATATGAGTTAGGTTGATAATAATAAGAGTAATAAGTATAGTAAATGTCGTGCTATCGATCATATCTGCATAATATTGTTAATAATATGCGTTCGATTGATAATAGTGAGTGTACTAAGTATAGTAATTGTCGTTCTATCGATCATATCTGCATAATATGGCAAATAATATGAGTTAGATTGATAATAATAAGAGTAATAAGTATAGTATTTGTCGTTCTATCAATCATATAAGCATAATATGGCTAATAATTTGAGTTAGATCGATAATGATAAGAGTAATAAGTACAGTAATTGTCGTTCTATCGATCATTTAAGCATAATATGGCTAAAATTATGAGTTAGATTGATAATAATAAGAGTAATGAGTATAGTGATTGTAGTTCTATCGATCGTATCTGCATAATATGGTTAATAATATGAGTTAGATTCATAATAATAAGAGCAATAAGTATAGTAATTGTCGTTCTATCGATCATTTAAGCATAATATGGCTAATAATATGAGTTAGGTTGATAAAAATAAGAATAATAAGTATAGTAATTGTCGTTCTATCGATCATATAAGCATAATATGGCTAATAATATAAGTTAGGTTGATAATAATAAGA
>NW_027474087.1:50195-90700 GCF_050947335.1 Megachile rotundata | reverse complement strand
ACTATCTAGTTATGTTAATTTATCCTATCTGAGCACAATTCAACACCACAATGAACAATTTTGCTCGTTTTGCACGAATTTTGCTCATTTTCGAACGATTCAGCCTCTAATTCGCACATATCCGCTGTAATTCGACTCTGTACTATCTAGTTATGTTAAGTTATCCTATCTGGGCAAAATTCGACACCACAATGAACAATTTTGCTCGTTTTGCACGAATTATGCTCATTTTCGCACGATTCAGCCTCTAATTCGCACATATCCGCTGTAATTCGACTCTGTACTATCTAGTCATGTTAAGTTATCGTAACTGAGCACAATTCAACACCACAATGAACGATTTTGCTCGTTTTGAACGAATTATGCTCATTTTCGCACGATTCAGCCTCTAATTCGCACATATCCGCTGTAATTCCACTCTGTGCTATCTAGTTATGTTAAGTTATCCTATCTGAGCACAATTCAACACCACAATGAACAATTTTGCTCGTTTTGCACGAATTATGCTCATTTTCGCACGATTCAGCCTCTAATTCGCACATATCCGCTGCAATTCGACTCTGTACTATCTAGTTATGTTAAGTTATCCTATCTGAGCACAATTCGACACCTTAATGAACAATTTTGCTCGTTTTGCACGAAATATGCTCATTTTCGCACGATTCAGCCTCTAATTCGCACATATCCGCTGTAATTCCACTCTGTGCTATCTAGTCATGTTAAGTTATCGTAACTGAGCACAATTCAACACCACAATGAACGATTTTGCTCGTTTTGAACGAATTATGCCCATTTTCGCACGATTCAGCCTCTAATTCGCACATATCCGCTGTAATTCCACTCTGTGCTATCTAGTTATGTTAAGTTATCCTATCTGAGCACAATTCAACACCACAATGAACAATTTTGCTCGTTTTGAACGAATTATGCTCATTTTCGCACGATTCAGCCTCTAATTCGCACATATCCGCTGCAATTCGACTCTGTACTATCTAGTTATGTTAGGTTATCCTATCTGAGCACAATTCAACACCACAACGAACAATTTTACTCGTTTTGCACGAATTATGCTCATTTTCGCACGATTCAGCCTCTAATTCGCACATATCCGCTGCAATTCGACTCTGTACTATCTAGTTATGTTAAGTTATCCTATCTGAGCACAATTCAACACCACAATGAACAATTTTGCTCGTTTTGCACGAATTTTGCTCGTTTTGAACGAATTTTGCTCATTTTCGAACGATTCAGCCTCTAATTCGCACATATCCGCTGTAATTCGACTCTGTACTATCTAGTTATGTTAAGTTATCCTATCTGAGCACAATTCGACACCACAATGAACAATTTTGCTCGTTTTGCACGAATTATGCTCGTTTTGAACGAATTTTGCTCATTTTCGAACGATTCAGCCTCTAATTCGCACATATCCGCTGTAATTCGACTCTGTACTATCTAGTTATGTTAAGTTATCCTATCTGAGCACAATTCGACACCACAATGAACAATTTTGCTCGTTTTGCACGAATTATGCTCATTTTCGTACGATTCAGCCTCTAATTCGCACATATTTGCTGTAATTCCACTCTGTGCTATCTAGTTATGTTAAGTTATCCTATCTGAGCACAATTCGACACCACAATGAACAATTTTGCTCGTTTTGCACGAATTATGCTCATTTTCGCACGATACAGCCTCTAATTCGCACATATCCGCTGCAATTCGACTCTGGACTATCTAGTTATGTTAAGTTATCCTATCTGAGCACAATTCGACACCACAATGAACAATTTTGCTCGTTTTGCACGAATTATGCTCATTTTCGCACGATTCAGCCTCTAATTCGCACATTTCCGCTGTAATTCGACTCTGTACTATCTAGTTATGTTAAGTTATCCTATCTGGGCACAATTCGACACCACAATGAACAATTTTGCTCGTTTTGCACAAATTATGCTCATTTTCGCACGATTCAGCCTCTAATTCGCACATATCCGCTGTAATTCGACTCTGTACTATCTATTTATGTTAAGTTATCCTATCTGAGCACAATTCAACACCACAATGAACAATTTTGCTCGTTTTGCACGAATTTTGCTCGTTTTGAACGAATTTTGCTCATTTTCGAACGATTCAGCCTCTAATTCGCACATATCCGCTGTAATTCGACTCTGTACTATCTAGTCATGTTAAGTTATCGTAACTGAGCACAATTCAACACCACAATGAACAATTTTGCTCGTTTTGAACGAATTATGCTCATTTTCGCACGATTCAGCCTCTAATTCGCACATATCCGCTGCAATTCGACTCTGTACTATCTAGTTATGTTAGGTTATCCTTCTGAGCACAATTCAACACCACAACGAACAATTTTGCTCGTTTTGCACGAATTATGCTCATTTTCGCACGATTCAGCCTCTAATTCGCACATATCCGCTGCAATTCGACTCTGTACTATCTAGTTATGTTAAGTTATCCTATCTGAGCACAATTCAACACCACAATGAACAATTTTGCTCGTTTTGAACGAATTTTGCTCATTTTCGAACGATTCAGCCTCTAATTCGCACATATCCGCTGTAATTCGACTCTGTACTATCTAGTCATGTTAAGTTATCGTAACTGAGCACAATTCAACACCACAATGAACAATTTTGCTCGTTTTGAACGAATTATGCTCATTTTCGCACGATTCAGCCTCTAATTCGCACATATCCGCTGTAATTCGACTCTGTACTATCTAGTCATGTTAAGTTATCGTAACTGAGCACAATTCAACACCATAATGAACAATTTTGCTCGTTTTGAACGAATTATGCTCATTTTCGCACGATTTAGCCTCTAATTCGCACATATCCGCTGTAATTCGACTCTGTACTATCTAGTTATGTTAGGTTATCCTATCTGAGCACAATTCGACGCCACAATGAACAATTTTGCTCGTTTTGAACGAATTATGCTCATTTTCGCACGATTCAGCCTCTAATTCGCACATATCCGCTGTAATTTGACTCTGTACTATCTAGTCATGTTAAGTTATCGTAACTGAGCACAATTCAACACCACAATGAACAATTTTGCTCGTTTTGCACGAATTATGCTCATTTTCGCACGATTCAGCCTCTAATTCGCACATATCCGCTGTGATTCGACTCTGTCCCATCTAGTTATGCTAAGTTATCGTAACTGAGCACAATTCGACACCACAATGAACAATTTTGCCCGTTTTGAACGAATTATGCTCATTTTCGCACGATTCAGCCTCTAATTCGCACATATCCGCTGCAATTCGACTCTGTACTATCTAGTTATGTTAAGTTATCCTATCTGAGCACAATTCAACACCACAATGAACGATTTTGCTCGTTTTGAACGAATTATGCTCATTTTCGCACGATTCAGCCTCTAATTCGCACATATCCGCTGTAATTCGACTCTGTACTATCTAGTCATTTTAAGTTATCGTAACTGAGCACAATTCAACACCACAATGAACAATTTTGCTCGTTTTGAACGAATTATGCTCATTTTCGCACGATTCAGCCTCTAATTCGCACATATCCGCTGCAATTCGACTCTGTACTATCTAGTTATGTTAGGTTATCCTATCT
This sequence comes from Megachile rotundata, assembly GCF_050947335.1. Lineage (NCBI taxonomy): Eukaryota > Metazoa > Arthropoda > Insecta > Hymenoptera > Megachilidae > Megachile > Megachile rotundata. The sequence goes on along the minus strand of NW_027474087.1, from coordinate 87,086 downwards.
GAGCACAATTCAACACCACAACGAACAATTTTGCTCGTTTAGAAACGAATTATGCTCATTTTCGCACGATTCAGCCTCTAATTCGCACATATCCGCTGTAATTCGACACTGTACTATCTAGTTATGTTAAGTTATCCTATCTGAGCACAATTCGACACCACAATGAACAATTTTGCTCGTTTTGCACGATTTATGCTCATTTTCGCACGATTCAGCCTCTAATTCGCACATATCCAATGTGATTCGACTCTGTCCCATCTAGTTATGCTAAGTTATCGTAACTGAGCACAATTCGACACCACAATGAACAATTTTGCCCGTTTTGAACGAATTATGCTCATTTTCGCACGATTCAGCCTCTAATTCGCACATATCCGCTGCAATTCGACTCTGTACTATCTAGTTATGTTAAGTTATCCTATCTGAGCACAATTCAACACCACAATGAACGATTTTGCTCGTTTTGAACGAATTATGCTCATTTTCGCACGATTCAGCCTCTAATTCGCACATATCCGCTGTAATTCGACTCTGTACTATCTAGTCATTTTAAGTTATCGTAACTGAGCACAATTCAACACCACAATGAACAATTTTGCTCGTTTTGAACGAATTATGCTCATTTTCGCACGATTCAGCCTCTAATTCGCACATATCCGCTGCAATTCGACTCTGTACTATCTAGTTATGTTAGGTTATCCTATCTGAGCACAATTCACCACCACAACGAACAATTTTGCTCGTTTTGAACGAATTATGCTCATTTTCGCACGATTCAGCCTCTAATTCGCACATATCCGCTGCAATTCGACTCTGTACTATCTAGTTATGTTAGGTTATCCTTCTGAGCACAATTCAACACCACAACGAACAATTTTGCTCGTTTTGCACGAATTATGCTCATTTTCGCACGATTCAGCCTCTAATTCGCACATATCCGCTGCAATTCGACTCTGTACTATCTAGTTATGTTAAGTTATCCTATCTGAGCACAATTCAACACCACAATGAACAATTTTGCTCGTTTTGCACGAATTTTGCTCATTTTCGAACGATTCAGCCTCTAATTCGCACATATCCGCTGTAATTCGACTCTGTACTATCTAGTTATGTTAAGTTATCCTATCTGGGCACAATTCGACACCACAATGAACAATTTTGCTCGTTTTGCACGAATTATGCTCATTTTCGCACGATTCAGCCTCTAATTCGCACATATCCGCTGTAATTCGACTCTGTACCATCTAGTCATGTTAAGTTATCGTAACTGAGCACAATTCAACACCACAATGAACGATTTTGCTCGTTTTGAACGAATTATGCTCATTTTCGCACGATTCAGCCTCTAATTCGCACATATCCGCTGCAATTCGACTCTGTACTATCTATTTATGTTAAGTTATCCTATCTGAGCACAATTCAACACCACAATGAACAATTTTGCTCGTTTTGCACGAATTTTGCTCGTTTTGAACGAATTTTGTTCATTTTCGAACGATTCAGCCTCTAATTCGCACATATCCGCTGTAATTCGACTCTGTACTATCTACTTATGTTAAGTTATCCTATCTGAGCACAATTCAACACCACAACGAACAATTTTGCTCGTTTTGCACGAATTATGCTCATTTTCGCACGATTCAGCCTCTAATTCGCACATATCCGCTGTAATTCGACTCTGTACTATCTAGTCATTTTAAGTTATCATAACTGAGCACAATTCAACACCACAATGAACAATTTTGCTCGTTTTGAGCGAATTATGCTCATTTTCGCACGATTCAGCCTCTAATTCGCACATATCCGCTGTAATTCGACTCTGTACTATCTAGTCATGTTAAGTTATCGTAACTGAGCACAATTCGACACCACAATGAACAATTTTGCTCGTTTTGCACGAATTATGCTCAATTTGGCACGATTCAGCCTCTAATTCGCACATATCCGCTGTAATTCGACTCTGTACTATCTAGTCATGTTAAGTTATCGTAACTGAGCACAATTCAACACCACAATGAACAATTTTGCTCGTTTTGCACGAATTATGCTCATTTTCGCACGATTCAGCCTCTAATTCGCACATATCCGCTGCAATTGGACTCTGTACTATCTAGTTATGTTAAGTTATCCTATCTGAGCACAATTCGACACCACAACGAACAATTTTGCTCGTTTTGCACGAATTATGCTCATTTTCGCCCGATTCAGCCTCTAATTCGCACATATCCGTTGCAATTCGACTCTGTACTATCTAGTTATGTTAATTTATCCTATCTGAGCACAATTCAACACCACAATGAACAATTTTGCTCGTTTTGAACGAATTTTGCTCATTTTCGAACGATTCAGCCTCTAATTCGCACATATCCGCTGTAATTCGACTCTGTACTATCTAGTTATGTTAAGTTATCCTATCTGGGCAAAATTCGACACCACAATGAACAATTTTGCTCGTTTTGCACGAATTATGCTCATTTTCGCACGATTCAGACTCTAATTCGAACATATCCGCTGTGATTCCACTCTGTGCCATCTAGTTATGTTAAGTTATCGTAACTGAGCACAATTCAACACCACAATGAACAATTTTGCTCGTTTTTAACGAATTATGCTCATTTTCGCACGATTCAGCCTCGAATTCGCACATATCCGCTGCAATTCGACTCTGTACTATCTAGTTATGTTATGTTATCCTATCTGAGCACAATTCGACACCACAATGAACAATTTTGCTCGTTTTGCACGAATTATGCTCATTTTCGCACGATTCAGCCACTAATTCGCACATATCCGCTGCAATTGGACTCTGTACTATCTAGATATGTTAAGTTATCCTATCTGAGCACAATTCGACACCACAACGAACAATTTTGCTCGTTTTGCACGAATTATGCTCATTTTCGCACGATTCAGCCTCTAATTCGCACATATCCGTTGCAATTCGACCCTGTACTATCTAGTTATGTTAATTTATCCTATCTGAGCACAATTCAACACCACAATGAACAATTTTGCTCGTTTTGCACGAATTTTGCTCGTTTTGAACGAATTTTGCTCATTTTCGAACGATTCAGCCTCTAATTCGCACATATCCGCTGTAATTCGACTCTGTACTATCTAGTTATGTTAAGTTATCCTATCTGGGCAAAATTCGACACCACAATGAACAATTTTGCTCGTTTTGCACGAATTATGCTCATTTTCGCACGATTCAGCCTCTAATTCGCACATATCCGCTGTAATTCCACTCTGTGCTATCTAGTCATGTTAAGTTATCGTAACTGAGCACAATTCGACACCACAATGAACGATTTTGCTCGTTTTGAACGAATTATGCCCATTTTCGCACGATTCAGCCTCTAATTCGCACATATCCGCTGTAATTCCACTCTGTGCTATCTAGTTATGTTAAGTTATCCTATCTGAGCACAATTCAACACCACAATGAACAATTTTGCTCGTTTTGAACGAATTATGCTCATTTTCGCACGATTCAGCCTCTAATTCGCACATATCCGCTGCAATTCGACTCTGTACTATCTAGTTATGTTAGGTTATCCTATCTGAGCACAATTCAACACCACAACGAACAATTTTACTCGTTTTGCACGAATTATGCTCATTTTCGCACGATTCAGCCTCTAATTCGCACATATCCGCTGTAATTCCACTCTGTGCTATCTAGTTATGTTAAGTTATCCTATCTGAGCACAATTCAACACCACAATGAACAATTTTACTCGTTTTGCACGAATTATGCTCATTTTCGCACGATTCAGCCTCTAATTTGCACATATCCGCTGTAATTCGGCTCTGTACTATCTAGTTATTTTAAGTTATCCTATCTGAGCACAAATCAACACCACAATGAACAATTTTGCTCGTTTTGAACGAATTATGCTCATTTTCGCACGATTCAGCCTCTAATTCGCACATATCCGCTGTAATTCGACTCTGTACTATCTAGTCATGTTAAGTTATCGTAACTGAGCACAATTCAGCACCACAATGAACAATTTTGCTCGTTTTGAACGAATTATGCTCATTTTCGCACGATTCAGCCTCTAATTCGCACATATCCGCTGTAATTCGACTCTGTACTATCTAGTTATGTTAAGTTATCGTAACTGAGCACAATTCGACACCCCAATGAACAATTTTGCTCGTTTTGAACGAATTATGCTCATTTTCGCACGATTCAGCCTCTAATTCGCACATATCCGCTGTAATTTGACTCTGTACTATCTAGTTATGTTAAGTTATCGTAACTGAGCACAATTCAACACCACAATGAACAATTTTGCTCGTTTTGCACGAATTATGCTCATTTTCGCACGATTCAGCCTCTAATTCGCACATATCCGCTGCAATTCGACTCTGTACTATCTAGTTATGTTAAGTTATCCTATCTGAGCACAATTCGACACCATAATGAAGAATTTTGCTCGTTTTGCACGAATTATGCTCATTTTCGCACGATTCAGCCTCTAATTCGCACATATCCGTTGCAATTCGACTCTGTACTATCTAGTTATGTTAATTTATCCTATCTGAGCACAATTCAACACCACAATGAACAATTTTGCTCGTTTTGCACGAATTTTGCTCGTTTTGAACGAATTTTGCTCATTTTCGAACGATTCAGCCTCTAATTCGCACATATCCGCTGTAATTCGACTCTGTACTATCTAGTTATGTTAAGTTATCCTATCTGAGCACAATTCGACACCACAATGAACAATTTTGCTCGTTTTGCACGAATTATGCTCATTTTCGCACGATTCAGCCTCTAATTCGCACATATCCGCTGTAATTCGACTCTGTACTATCTAGTCATGTTAAGTTATCGTAACTGAGCACAATTCAGCACCACAATGAACAATTTTGCTCGTTTTGAACGAATTATGCTCATTTTCGCACGATTCAGCCTCTAATTCGCACATATCCGCTGTGATTCGACTCTGTCCCATCTAGTTATGTTAAGTTATCGTAACTGAGCACAATTCGACACCACAACGAACAATTTTGCTCGTTTTGCACGAATTATGCTCATTTTCGCACGATTCAGCCTCTAATTCGCACATATCCGCTGCAATTCGACTCTGTACTATCTAGTTATGTTAGGTTATCCTATCTGAGCACAATTCAACACCACAACGAACAATTTTGCTCGTTTTGCACGAATTATGCTCATTTTCGCACGATTTAGCCTCTAATTCGCACATATCCGCTGCAATTCGACTCTGTACTATGTAGTTATTTTAAGTTATCCTATCTGAGCACAATTCGACACCACAATGAACAATTTTGCTCGTTTTGCACGAATTATGCTCATTTTCGCACGATTCAGCCTCTAATTCGCACATATCCGCTGTAATTCGACTCTGTACTATCTAGTTATGTTAAGTTATCCTATCTGAGCACAATTCAACACCACAATGAACAATTTTGCTCGTTTTGCACGAATTATGCTCATTTTCGCACGATTCAGCATCTAATTCGCACATATCCGCTGCAATTCGACTCTGTACTATCTAGTTATGTTAAGTTATCCTATCTGAGCACAATTCAACACCACAATGAACAATTTTGCTCGTTTTGCACGAATTTTGCTCGTTTTGAACGAATTTTGCTCATTTTCGAACGATTCAGCCTCTAATTCGCACATATCCGCTGTAATTCGACTCTGTACTATCTAGTTATGTTAAGTTATCCTATCTGAGCACAATTCGACACCACAATGAACAATTTTGCTCGTTTTGCACGAATTATGCTCATTTTCGCACGATTCAGCCTCTAATTCGCACATATCCGCTGTAATTCGACTCTGTACTATCTAGTCATGTTAAGTTATCGTAACTGAGCACAATTCAGCACCACAATGAACAATTTTGCTCGTTTTGAACGAATTATGCTCATTTTCGCACGATTCAGCCTCTAATTCGCACATATCCGCTGTGATTCGACTCTGTCCCATCTAGTTATGTTAAGTTATCGTAACTGAGCACAATTCGACACCACAATGAACAATTTTGCTCGTTTTGAACGAATTATGCTCATTTTCGCACGATTCAGCCTCTAATTCGCACATATCCGCTGTAATTTGACTCTGTACTATCTAGTTATGTTAAGTTATCGTAACTGAGCACAATTCAACACCACAATGAACAATTTTGCTCGTTTTGAACGAATTATGCTCATTTTCGCACGATTCAGCCTCTAATTCGCACATATCCGCTGTAATTCGACTCTGTACTATCTAGTTATGTTAAGTTATCGTAACTAAGCACAATTCGACACCACAATGAACAATTTTGCTCGTTTTGCACGAATTATGCTCATTTTCGCACTATTCAGCCTCTAATTCGCACATATCCGCTGTAATTCGACTCTGTACTATCTAGTTATGTTAAGTTATCCTATCTGGGCACAATTCGACACCACAATGAACAATTTTGCTCGTTTTGCACGAATTATGCTCATTTTCGCACGATTCAGCCTCTAATTCGCAAATATCCGCTGTAATTCGACTCTGTACTATCTAGTTATGTTAGGTTATCCTATCTGAGCACAATTCAACACCACAACGAACAATTTTGCTCGTTTTGCACGAATTATGCTCATTTTCGCACGATTTAGCCTCTAATTCGCACATATCCGCTGCAATTCGACTCTGTACTATCTAGTTATGTTAAGTTATCCTATCTGAGCACAATTCGACACCACAATGAACAATTTTGCTCGTTTTGCACGAATTATGCTCATTTTCGCACGATTCAGCCTCTAATTCGCACATATCCGCTGTAATTCGACTCTGTACTATCTAGTTATGTTAAGTTATCCTATCTGAGCACAATTCGACACCACAATGAACAATTTTGCTCGTTTTGCACGAATTATGCTCATTTTCGCACGATTCAGCCTCTAATTCGCACATATCCGCTGCAATTCGACTCTGTACTATCTAGTTATGTTAAGTTATCCTATCTGAGCACAATTCGACACCACAATGAACAATTTTGCTCGTTTTGCACGAATTATGCTCATTTTCGCACGATTCAGCCTCTAATTCGCACATATCCGCTGTAATTCGACTCTGTACTATCTAGTCATGTTAAGTTATCGTAACTGAGCACAATTCAGCACCACAATGAACAATTTTGCTCGTTTTGAACGAATTATGCTCATTTTCGCACGATTCAGCCTCTAATTCGCACATATCCGCTGTGATTCGACTCTGTCCCATCTAGTTATGTTAAGTTATCGTAACTGAGCACAATTCGACACCACAATGAACAATTTTGCTCGTTTTGAACGAATTATGCTCATTTTCGCACGATTCAGCCTCTAATTCGCACATATCCGCTGTAATTTGACTCTGTACTATCTAGTTATGTTAAGTTATCGTAACTGAGCACAATTCAACACCACAATGAACAATTTTGCTAGTTTTGAACGAATTATGCTCATTTTCGCACGATTCAGCCTCTAATTCGCACATATCCGCTGTAATTCGACTCTGTACTATCTAGTTATGTTAAGTTATCGTAACTAAGCACAATTCGACACCACAATGAACAATTTTGCTCGTTTTGCACGAATTATGCTCATTTTCGCACTATTCAGCCTCTAATTCGCACATATCCGCTGTAATTCGACTCTGTACTATCTAGTTATGTTAAGTTATCCTATCTGGGCACAATTCGACACCACAATGAACAATTTTGCTCGTTTTGCACGAATTATGCTCATTTTCGCACGATTCAGCCTCTAATTCGCAAATATCCGCTGTAATTCGACTCTGTACTATCTAGTTATGTTAAGTTATCGTAACTAAGCACAATTCGACACCACAATGAACAATTTTGCTCGTTTTGCACGAATTATGCTCATTTTCGCACTATTCAGCCTCTAATTCGCACATATCCGCTGTAATTCGACTCTGTACTATCTAGTTATGTTAAGTTATCCTATCTGGGCACAATTCGACACCACAATGAACAATTTTGCTCGTTTTGCACGAATTATGCTCATTTTCGCACGATTCAGCCTCTAATTCGCAAATATCCGCTGTAATTCGACTCTGTACTATCTAGTTATGTTAGGTTATCCTATCTGAGCACAATTCAACACCACAACGAACAATTTTGCTCGTTTTGCACGAATTATGCTCATTTTCGCACGATTTAGCCTCTAATTCGCACATATCCGCTGCAATTCGACTCTGTACTATGTAGTTATTTTAAGTTATCCTATCTGAGCACAATTCGACACCACAATGAACAATTTTGCTCGTTTTGCACGAATTATGCTCATTTTCGCACGATTCAGCCTCTAATTCGCACATATCCGCTGCAATTCGACTCTGTACTATCTAGTTATGTTAAGTTATCCTATCTGAGCACAATTCAACACCACAATGAACAATTTTGCTCGTTTTGCACGAATTTTGCTCGTTTTGAACGAATTTTGCTCATTTTCGAACGATTCAGCCTCTAATTCGCACATATCCGCTGTAATTCGACTCTGTACTATGTAGTTATGTTAAGTTATCCTATCTGAGCACAATTCGACACCACAATGAACAATTTTGCTCGTTTTGCACGAATTATGCTCATTTTCGCACGATTCAGCCTCTAATTCGCACATATCCGCTGCAATTCGACTCTGTACTATGTAGTTATTTTAAGTTATCCTATCTGAGCACAATTCGACACCACAATGAACAATTTTGCTCGTTTTGCACGAATTATGCTCATTTTCGCACGATTCAGCCTCTAATTCGCACATATCCGCTGTAATTCGACTCTGTACTATCTAGTTATGTTAAGTTATCCTATCTGAGCACAATTCAACACCACAATGAACAATTTTGCTCGTTTTGCACGAATTATGCTCATTTTCGCACGATTCAGCATCTAATTCGCACATATCCGCTGCAATTCGACTCTGTACTATCTAGTTATGTTAAGTTATCCTATCTGAGCACAATTCAACACCACAATGAACAATTTTGCTCGTTTTGCACGAATTTTGCTCGTTTTGAACGAATTTTGCTCATTTTCGAACGATTCAGCCTCTAATTCGCACATATCCGCTGTAATTCGACTCTGTACTATCTAGTTATGTTAAGTTATCCTATCTGAGCACAATTCGACACCACAATGAACAATTTTGCTCGTTTTGCACGAATTATGCTCATTTTCGCACGATTCAGCCTCTAATTCGCACATATCCGCTGTAATTCGACTCTGCACTATCTAGTCATGTTAAGTTATCGTAACTGAGCACAATTCAGCACCACAATGAACAATTTTGCTCGTTTTGAACGAATTATGCTCATTTTCGCACGATTCAGCCTCTAATTCGCACATATCCGCTGTGATTCGACTCTGTCCCATCTAGTTATGTTAAGTTATCGTAACTGAGCACAATTCGACACCACAATGAACAATTTTGCTCGTTTTGCACGAATTATGCTCATTTTCGCACTATTCAGCCTCTAATTCGCACATATCCGCTGTAATTCGACTCTGTACTATCTAGTTATGTTAAGTTATCCTATCTAGGCACAATTCGACACCACAATGAACAATTTTGCTCGTTTTGCACGAATTATGCTCATTTTCGCACGATTCAGCCTCTAATTCGCAAATATCCGCTGTAATTCGACTCTGTACTATCTAGTTATGTTAAGTTATCCTATCTGAGCACAATTCGACACCGCAACGAACAATTTTGCTCGTTTTGCACGAATTATGCTCATTTTCGCACGATTCAGCCTCTAATTCGCACATATCCGCTGTGATTCGACTCTGTCCCATCTAGTTATGTTAAGTTATCGTAACTGAGCACAATTCGACACCACAATGAACAATTTTTCTCGTTTTGAACGAATTATGCTCATTTTCGCACGATTCAGCCTCTAATTCGCACATATCCGCTGCAATTCGACTCTGTACTATCTAGTTATGTTAGGTTATCCTATCTGAGCACAATTCAACACCACAACGAACAATTTTGCTCGTTTTGCACGAATTATGCTCATTTTCGCACGATTCAGCCTCTAATTCGCACATATCCGCTGCAATTCGACTCTGTACTATCTAGTTATGTTAAGTTATCGTAACTGAGCACAATTCGACACCACAATGAACAATTTTTCTCGTTTTGAACGAATTATGCTCATTTTCGCACGATTCAGCCTCTAATTCGCACATATCCGCTGCAATTCGACTCTGTACTATCTAGTTATGTTAGGTTATCCTATCTGAGCACAATTCAACACCACAACGAACAATTTTGCTCGTTTTGCACGAATTATGCTCATTTTCGCACGATTCAGCCTCTAATTCGCACATATCCGCTGCAATTCGACTCTGTACTATCTAGTTATGTTAGGTTATCCTATCTGAGCACAATTCAACACCACAACGAACAATTTTGCTCGTTTTGCACGAATTATGCTCATTTTCGCACGATTTAGCCTCTAATTCGCACATATCCGCTGCAATTCGACTCTGTACTATCTAGTTATGTTAAGTTATCCTATCTGAGCACAATTCAACACCACAATGAACAATTTTGCTCGTTTTGCACGAATTATGTTCATTTTCGCACGATTCAGCATCTAATTCGCACATATCCGCTGCAATTCGACTCTGTACTATCTAGTTATGTTAAGTTATCCTATCTGAGCACAATTCAACACCACAATGAACAATTTTGCTCATTTTGCACGAATTTTGCTTGTTTTGAACGAATTTTGCTCATTTTCGAACGATTCAGCCTCTAATTCGCACATATCCGCTGTAATTCGACTCTGTACTATCTAGTTATGTTAAGTTATCCTATCTGAGCACAATTCGACACCACAATGAACAATTTTGCTCGTTTTGCACGAATTATGCTCATTTTCGCACGATTCAGCCTCTAATTCGCACATATCCGCTGTAATTCGACTCTGTACTATCTAGTTATGTTAAGTTATCCTATCTGAGCACAATTCAACACCACAATGAACAATTTTGCTCGTTTTGCACGAATTATGCTCATTTTCGCACGATTCAGCATCTAATTCGCACATATCCGCTGCAATTCGACTCTGTACTATCTAGTTATGTTAAGTTATCCTATCTGAGCACAATTCAACACCACAATGAACAATTTTGCTCGTTTTGCACGAATTTTGCTCGTTTTGAACGAATTTTGCTCATTTTCGAACGATTCAGCCTCTAATTCGCACATATCCGCTGTAATTCGACTCTGTACTATCTAGTTATGTTAAGTTATCCTATCTGAGCACAATTCGACACCACAATGAACAATTTTGCTCGTTTTGCACGAATTATGCTCATTTTCGCACGATTCAGCCTCTAATTCGCACATATCCGCTGTAATTCGACTCTGTACTATCTAGTCATGTTAAGTTATCGTAACTGAGCACAATTCAGCACCACAATGAACAATTTTGCTCGTTTTGAACGAATTATGCTCATTTTCGCACGATTCAGCCTCTAATTCGCACATATCCGCTGTGATTCGACTCTGTCCCATCTAGTTATGTTAAGTTATCGTAACTGAGCACAATTCGACACCACAATGAACAATTTTGCTCGTTTTGAACGAATTATGCTCATTTTCGCACGATTCAGCCTCTAATTCGCACATATCCGCTGTAATTTGACTCTGTACTATCTAGTTATGTTAAGTTATCGTAACTGAGCACAATTCAACACCACAATGAACAATTTTGCTCGTTTTGAACGAATTATGCTCATTTTCGCACGATTCAGCCTCTAATTCGCACATATCCGCTGTAATTCGACTCTGTACTATCTAGTTATGTTAAGTTATCGTAACTAAGCACAATTCGACACCACAATGAACAATTTTGCTCGTTTTGCACGAATTATGCTCATTTTCGCACTATTCAGCCTCTAATTCGCACATATCCGCTGTAATTCGACTCTGTACTATCTAGTTATGTTAAGTTATCCTATCTGGGCACAATTCGACACCACAATGAACAATTTTGCTCGGTTTGCACGAATTATGCTCATTTTCGCACGATTCAGCCTCTAATTCGCAAATATCCGCTGTAATTCGACTCTGTACTATCTAGTTATGTTAGGTTATCCTATCTGAGCACAATTCAACACCACAACGAACAATTTTGCTCGTTTTGCACGAATTATGCTCATTTTCGCACGATTTAGCCTCTAATTCGCACATATCCGCTGCAATTCGACTCTGTACTATGTAGTTATTTTACGTTATCCTATCTGAGCACAATTCGACACCACAATGAACAATTTTGCTCGTTTTGCACGAATTATGCTCATTTTCGCACGATTCAGCCTCTAATTCGCACATATCCGCTGCAATTCGACTCTGTACTATCTAGTTATGTTAAGTTATCCTATCTGAGCACAATTCAACACCACAATGAACAATTTTGCTCGTTTTGCACGAATTATGCTCATTTTCGCACGATTCAGCCTCTAATTCGCACATATCCGCTGTAATTCGACTCTGTACTATCTAGTTATGTTAAGTTATCCTATCTGAGCACAATTCAACACCACAATGAACAATTTTGCTCGTTTTGCACGAATTATGCTCATTTTCGCACGATTCAGCATCTAATTCGCACATATCCGCTGCAATTCGACTCTGTACTATCTAGTTATGTTAAGTTATCCTATCTGAGCACAATTCAACACCACAATGAACAATTTTGCTCGTTTTGCACGAAATTTGCTCGTTTTGAACGAATTTTGCTCATTTTCGAACGATTCAGCCTCTAATTCGCACATATCCGCTGTAATTCGACTCTGTACTATCTAGTTATGTTAAGTTATCCTATCTGAGCACAATTCGACACCACAATGAACAATTTTGCTCGTTTTGCACGAATTATGCTCATTTTCGCACGATTCAGCCTCTAATTCGCACATATCCGCTGTAATTCGACTCTGTACTATCTAGTCATGTTAAGTTATCGTAACTGAGCACAATTCAGCACCACAATGAACAATTTTGCTCGTTTTGAACGAATTATGCTCATTTTCGCACGATTCAGCCTCTAATTCGCACATATCCGCTGTGATTCGACTCTGTCCCATCTAGTTATGTTAAGTTATCGTAACTGAGCACAATTCGACACCACAATGAACAATTTTGCTCGTTTTGAACGAATTATGCTCATTTTCGCACGATTCAGCCTCTAATTCGCACATATCCGCTGTAATTTGACTCTGTACTATCTAGTTATGTTAAGTTATCGTAACTGAGCACAATTCAACACCACAATGAACAATTTTGCTCGTTTTGAACGAATTATGCTCATTTTCGCACGATTCAGCCTCTAATTCGCACATATCCGCTGTAATTCGACTCTGTACTATCTAGTTATGTTAAGTTATCGTAACTAAGCACAATTCGACACCACAATGAACAATTTTGCTCGTTTTGCACGAATTATGTTCATTTTCGCACTATTCAGCCTCTAATTCGCACATATCCGCTGTAATTCGACTCTGTACTATCTAGTTATGTTAAGTTATCCTATCTGGGCACAATTCGACACCACAATGAACAATTTTGCTCGTTTTGCACGAATTATGCTGATTTTCGCACGATTCAGCCTCTAATTCGCAAATATCCGCTGTAATTCGACTCTGTACTATCTAGTTATGTTAGGTTATCCTATCTGAGCACAATTCAACACCACAACGAACAATTTTGCTCGTTTTGCACGAATTATGCTCATTTTCGCACGATTTAGCCTCTAATTCGCACATATCCGCTGCAATTCGACTCTGTACTATGTAGTTATTTTAAGTTATCCTATCTGAGCACAATTCGACACCACAATGAACAATTTTGCTCGTTTTGCACGAATTATGCTCATTTTCGCACGATTCAGCCTCTAATTCGCACATATCCGCTGCAATTCGACTCTGTACTATCTAGTTATGTTAAGTTATCCTATCTGAGCACAATTCAACACCACAATGAACAATTTTGCTCGTTTTGCACGAATTTTGCTCGTTTTGAACGAATTTTGCTCATTTTCGAACGATTCAGCCTCTAATTCGCACATATCCGCTGTAATTCGACTCTGTACTATCTAGTTATGTTAAGTTATCCTATCTGAGCACAATTCGACACCACAATGAACAATTTTGCTCGTTTTGCACGAATTATGCTCATTTTCGCACGATTCAGCCTCTAATTCGCACATATCCGCTGCAATTCGACTCTGTACTATCTAGTTATGTTAAGTTATCCTATCTGAGCACAATTCGACACCACAATGAACAATTTTGCTCGTTTTGCACGAATTATGCTCATTTTCGCACGATTCAGCCTCTAATTCGCACATATCCGCTGTAATTCGACTCTGTACTATCTAGTCATGTTAAGTTATCGTAACTGAGCACAATTCAGCACCACAATGAACAATTTTGCTCGTTTTGAACGAATTATGCTCATTTTCGCACGATTCAGCCTCTAATTCGCACATATCCGCTGTGATTCGACTCTGTCCCATCTAGTTATGTTAAGTTATCGTAACTGAGCACAATTCGACACCACAATGAACAATTTTGCTCGTTTTGAACGAATTATGCTCATTTTCGCACGATTCAGCCTCTAATTCGCACATATCCGCAGTAATTTGACTCTGTACTATCTAGTTATGTTAAGTTATCGTAACTGAGCACAATTCAACACCACAATGAACAATTTTGCTCGTTTTGAACGAATTATGCTCATTTTCGCACGATTCAGCCTCTAATTCGCACATATCCGCTGTAATTCGACTCTGTACTATCTAGTTATGTTAAGTTATCGTAACTAAGCACAATTCGACACCACAATGAACAATTTTGCTCGTTTTGCACGAATTATGCTCATTTTCGCACTATTCAGCCTCTAATTCGCACATATCCGCTGTAATTCGACTCTGTACTATCTAGTTATGTTAAGTTATCCTATCTGGGCACAATTCGACACCACAATGAACAATTTTGCTCGTTTTGCACGAATTATGCTCATTTTCGCACGATTCAGCCTCTAATTCGCAAATATCCGCTGTAATTCGACTCTGTACTATCTAGTTATGTTAAGTTATCGTAACTAAGCACAATTCGACACCACAATGAACAATTTTGCTCGTTTTGCACGAATTATGCTCATTTTCGCACGATTCAGCCTCTAATTCGCAAATATCCGCTGTAATTCGACACTGTACTATCTAGTTATGTTAAGTTATCGTAACTAAGCACAATTCGACACCACAATGAACAATTTTCCTCGTTTTGCACGAATTATGCTCATTTTCGCACTATTCAGCCTCTAATTCGCACATATCCGCTGTAATTCGACTCTGTACTATCTAGTTATGTTAAGTTATCCTATCTGGGCACAATTCGACACCACAATGAACAATTTTGCTCGTTTTGCACGAATTATGCTCATTTTCGCACGATTCAGCCTCTAATTCGCAAATATCCGCTGTAATTCGACTCTGTACTATCTAGTTATGTTAAGTTATCGTAACTAAGCACAATTCGACACCACAATGAACAATTTTGCTCGTTTTGCACGAATTATGCTCATTTTCGCACGATTCAGCCTCTAATTCGCAAATATCCGCTGTAATTCGACACTGTACTATCTAGTTATGTTAAGTTATCGTAACTAAGCACAATTCGACACCACAATGAACAATTTTGCTCGTTTTGCACGAATTATGCTCATTTTCGCACTATTCAGCCTCTAATTCGCACATATCCGCTGTAATTCGACTCTGTACTATCTAGTTATGTTAAGTTATCCTATCTGGGCACAATTCGACACCACAATGAACAATTTTGCTCGTTTTGCACGAATTATGCTCATTTTCGCACGATTCAGCCTCTAATTCGCAAATATCCGCTGTAATTCGACTCTGTACTATCTAATTATGTTAGGTTATCCTATCTGAGCACAATTCCACACCACAACGAACAATTTTGCTCGTTTTGCACGAATTATGCTCATTTTCGCACGATTTAGCCTCTAATTCGCACATATCCGCTGCAATTCGACTCTGTACTATGTAGTTATTTTAAGTTATCCTATCTGAGCACAATTCGACACCACAATGAACAATTTTGCTCGTTTTGCACGAATTATGCTCATTTTCGCACGATTCAGCCTCTAATTCGCACATATCCGCTGCAATTCGACTCTGTACTATCTAGTTATGTTAAGTTATCCTATCTGAGCACAATTCAACACCACAATGAACAATTTTGCTCGTTTTGCACGAATTATGCTCATTTTCGCACGATTCAGCATCTAATTCGCACATATCCGCTGCAATTCGACTCTGTACTAACTAGTTATGTTAAGTTATCCTATCTGAGCACAATTCAACACCACAATGAACAATTTTGCTCGTTTTGCACGAAATTTGCTCGTTTTGAACGAATTTTGCTCATTTTCGAACGATTCAGCCTCTAATTCGCACATATCCGCTGTAATTCGACTCTGTACTATCTAGTTATGTTAAGTTATCCTATCTGAGCACAATTCGACACCACAATGAACAATTTTGCTCGTTTTGCACGAATTATGCTCATTTTCGCACGATTCAGCCTCTAATTCGCACATATCCGCTGTAATTCGACTCTGTACTATCTAGTCATGTTAAGTTATCGTAACTGAGCACAATTCAGCACCACAATGAACAATTTTGCTCGTTTTGAACGAATTATGCTCATTTTCGCACGATTCAGCCTCTAATTCGCACATATCCGCTGTGATTCGACTCTGTCCCATCTAGTTATGTTAAGTTATCGTAACTGAGCACAATTCGACACCACAATGAACAATTTTGCTCGTTTTGAACGAATTATGCTCATTTTCGCACGATTCAGCCTCTAATTCGCACATATCCGCTGTAATTTGACTCTGTACTATCTAGTTATGTTAAGTTATCGTAACTGAGCACAATTCAACACCACAATGAACAATTTTGCTCGTTTTGCACGAATTTTGCTCATTTTCGCACGATTCAGCCTCTAATTCGCACATATCCGCTGCAATTGGACTCTGTACTATCTAGTTATGTTAAGTTATCCTATCTGAGCACAATTCGACACCACAACGAACAATTTTGCTCGTTTTGCACGAATTATGCTCATTTTCGCACGATTCAGCCTCTAATTCGCACATATCCGTTGCAATTCGACTCTGTACTATCTAGTTATGTTAATTTATCCTATCTGAGCACAATTCAACACCACAATGAACAATTTTGCTCGTTTTGAACGAATTTTGCTCATTTTCGAACGATTCAGCCTCTAATTCGCACATATCCGCTGTAATTCAACTCTGTACTATCTAGTTATGTTAAGTTATCCCATCTGGGCAAAATTCGACACCACAATGAACAATTTTGCTCGTTTTGCACGAATTATGCTCATTTTCGCACGATTCAGACTCTAATTCGAACATATCCGCTGTAATTCCACTCTGTGCTATCTAGTTATGTTAAGTTATCGTAACTGAGCACAATTCAACACCACAATGAACAATTTTGCTCGTTTTTAACGAATTATGCTCATTTTCGCACGATTCAGCCTCTAATTCGCACATATCCGCTGCAATTCGACTCTGTACTATCTAGTTATGTTATGTTATCCTATCTGAGCACAATTCAACACCACAACGAACAATTTTGCTCGTTTTGCACGAATTATGCTCATTTTCGCACGATTCAGCCTCTAATTCGCACATATCCGCTGCAATTCGACTCTGTACTATCTAGTTATGTTAAGTTATCCTATCTGAGCACAATTCAACACCACAATGAACAATTTTGCTCGTTTTGCACGAATTTTGCTCATTTTCGAACGATTCAGCCTCTAATTCGCACATATCCGCTGTAATTCGAATCTGTACTATCTAGTTATGTTAAGTTATCCTATCTGAGCACAATTCGACACCACAATGAACAATTTTGCTCGTTTTGCACGAATTATGCTCATTTTCGAACGATTCAGCCTCTAATTCGCACATATCCGCTGTAATTCGACTCTGTACTATCTAGTTATGTTAAGTTATCCTTTCTGGGCAAAATTCGACACCACAATGAACAATTTTGCTCGTTTTGCACGAATTATGCTCATTTTCGCACGATTCAGCCTCTAATTCGCACATATCCGCTGTAATTGGACTCTGTACTATCTAGTCATGTTAAGTTATCGTAACTGAGCACAATTCAACACCACAATGAACGATGTTGCTCGTTTTGAACGAATTATGCTCATTTTCGCACGATTCAGCCTCTAATTCGCACATATCCGCTGTAATTCCACTCTGTGCTATCTAGTTATGTTAAGTTATCCTATCTGAGCACAATTCAACACCACAATGAACAATTTTGCTCGTTTTGCACGAATTATGCTCATTTTCGCACGACTCAGCCTCTAATTCGCACATATCCGCTGCAATTCGACTCTGTACTATCTAGTTATGTTAAGTTATCCTATCTGAGCACAATTCGACACCTTAATGAACAATTTTGCTCGTTTTGCACGAAATATGCTCATTTTCGCACGATTCAGCCTCTAATTCGCACATATCCGCTGTAATTCCACTCTGTGCTATCTAGTCATGTTAAGTTATCGTAACTGAGCACAATTCAACACCACAATGAACGATTTTGCTCGTTTTGAACGAATTATGCCCATTTTCGCACGATTCAGCCTCTAATTCGCACATATCCGCTGTAATTCCACTCTGTGCTATCTAGTTATGTTAAGTTATCCTATCTGAGCACAATTCAACACCACAATGAACAATTTTGCTCGTTTTGAACGAATTATGCTCATTTTCGCACGATTCAGCCTCTAATTCGCACATATCCGCTGCAATTCGACTCTGTACTATCTAGTTATGTTAAGTTATCCTATCTGAGCACAATTCAACACCACAATGAACAATTTTGCTCGTTTTGCACGAATTTTGCTCATTTTCGAACGATTCAGCCTCTAATTCGCACATATCCGCTGTAATTCGACTCTGTACTATCCTAGTTATGTTATGTTATCCTATCTGAGCACAATTCGACACCACAATGAACAATTTTGCTCGACTTGCACGAATTATGTTCATTTTCGCACGATTCAGCCTCTAATTCGCACATATCCGCTGTAATTCGAATCTGTACTATCTAGTCATGTTAAGTTATCGTAACTGAGCACAATTCAACACCACAATGAACAATTTTGCTCGTTTTGCACGAATTATGCTCATTTTCGCACGATTCAGCCTCTAATTCGCACATATCCGCTGTAATTCCACTCTGTGCTATCTAGTTATGTTAAGTTATCCTATCTGAGCACAATTCAACACCACAATGAACAATTTTGCTCGTTTTGCACGAATTATGCTCATTTTCGCACGATTCAGCCTCTAATTCGCACATATCCGCTGTAATTCCACTCTGTGCTATCTAGTTATGTTAAGTTATCCTATCTGAGCACAATTCAACACCACAATGAACAATTTTGCTCGTTTTGCACGAATTATGCTCATTTTCGCACGATTCAGCCTCTAATTCGCACATATCCGCTGTAATTCGACTCTGTACTATCTAGTCATGTTAAGTTATCGTAACTGAACACAATTCAACACCACAATGAACAATTTTGCTCGTTTTGCACGAATTATGCTCATTTTCGCACGATTCAGCCTCTAATTCGCACATATCCGCTGTGATTCGACTCTGTACTATCTAGTCATGTTAAGTTATCGTAACTGAGCACAATTCGACACCACAATGAACAATTTTGCTCGTTTTGCACGAATTATGCTCAATTTGGCACGATTCAGCCTCTAATTCGCACATATCCGCTGTAATTCGACTCTGTACTATCTAGTCATGTTAAGTTATCGTAACTGAGCACAATTCGACACCACAATGAACAATTTTGCTCGTTTTGCACGAATTATGCTCAATTTGGCACGATTCAGCCTCTAATTCGCACATATCCGCTGTAATTCGACTCTGTACTATCTAGTCATGTGAAGTTATCGTAACTGAGCACAATTCAACACCACAATGAACAATTTTGCTCGTTTTGAACGAATTATGCTCATTTTCGCACGATTCAGCCTCTAATTCGCACATATCCGCTGCAATTCGACTCTGTACTATCTAGTTATGTTAGGTTATCCTATCTGAGCACAATTCAACACCACAACGAACAATTTTGCTCGTTTTGCACGAATTATGCTCATTTTCGCACGATTCAGCCTCTAATTCGCACATATCCGCTGCAATTCGACTCTGTACTATCTAGTTATGTTAAGTTATCCTATCTGAGCACAATTGGACACCACAATGAACAATTTTGCTCGTTTTGCACGAATTATGCTCATTTTCGCACGATTCAGCCTCTAATTCGCACATATCCGCTGTGATCCGACTCTGTCCCATCTAGTTATGTTAAGTTATCCTATCTGAGCATAATTCAACACCACAATAACAAATTTTCCTCGTTTTGCACGAATTTTGCTCGTTTTGAACGAATTTTGCTCATTTTCGAACGATTCAGCCTCTAATTCGCACATATCCGCTGTAATTCGACTCTTCTACTATCTAGTCATGTTAAGTTATCCTATCTGAGCACAATTCAACACCACAACGAACAATTTCGCTCGTTTTGAACGAATTATGCTCATTTTCGCACGATTCAGCCTCTAATTCGCAGATATCCGCTGTAATTCGACTCCGTACTATCTAGTCATGTTAAGTTATCGTAACTGAGCACAATTCAACACCACAATGAACAATTTTGCTCGTTTTGAACGAATTATGCTCATTTTCGCACGATTCAGCCTCTAATTCGCACATATCCGCTGTAATTCGACTCCGTACTATCTAGTCATGTTAAGTTATCCTATCTGAGCACAATTCGACACCACAATGAACAATTTTGCTCGTTTTGCACGAATTATGCTCATTTTCGCACGATTCAGCCTCTAATTCGCAGATATCCGCTGTAATTCGACTCCGTACTATCTAGTCATGTTAAGTTATCGTAACTGAGCACAATTCAACACCACAATGAACAATTTTGCTCGTTTTGAACGAATTATGCTCATTTTCGCACGATTCAGCCTCTAATTCGCACATATCCGCTGCAATTCGACTCTGTACTATCTAGTTATGTTAAGTTATCCTATCTGAGCACAATTCGACACCACAATGAGCAATTTTGCTCGTTTTGCACGAATTATGCTCATTTTCGCACGATTCAGCCTCTAATTCGCACATATCCGCTGTAATTCGACTCTGTACTATCTAGTTATGTTAAGTTATCCTATCTGAGCACAATTCAACACCACAATGACAAATTTTGCTCGTTTTGCACGAATTTTGCCCATTTTCGCACGATTCATCCTCTAATTCGCACATATCCGCTGCAATTCGACTCTGTACTATCTAGTCATTTTAAGTTATCGTAACTGAGCACAATTCGACACCACAATGAACAATTTTGCTCGTTTTGCACGAATTATGCTCAATTTGGCACGATTCAGCCTCTAATTCGCACATATCCGCTGCAATTCGACTCTGTACTATCTAGTCATGTTAAGTTATCGTAACTGAGCACAATTCAACACCACAATGAACAATTTTGCTCGTTTTGAACGAATTATGCTCATTTTCGCACGATTCAGCCTCTAATTCGCACATATCCGCTGTAATTCGACTCTGTACTATCTAGTCATGTTAAGTTATCGTAACGGAGCACAATTCAACACCACAATGAACAATTTTGCTCGTTTTGAACGAATTATGCTCATTTTCGCACGATTCAGCCTCTAATTCGCACATATCCGCTGTAATTCGACTCTGTACTATCTAGTCATGTTAAGTTATCGTAACTGAGCACAATTCAACACCACAATGAACAATTTTGCTCGTTTTGCACGAATTATGCTCATTTTCGCACGATTCAGCCTCTAATTCGCACATATCCGCTGCAATTCGACTCTGTACTATCTAGTTAGGTTAAGTTATCCTATCTGAGCACAATACGACACCACAACGAACAATTTTGCTCGTTTTGCACGAATTATGCTCATTTTCGCACGATTCAGCCTCTAATTCGCACATATCCGTTGCAATTCGACTCTGTACTATCTAGTTATGTTAATTTATCCTATCTGAGCACAATTCAACACCACAATGAACAATTTTGCTCGTTTTGAACGAATTTTGCTCATTTTCGAACGATTCAGCCTCTAATTCGCACATATCCGCTGTAATTCAACTCTGTACTATCTAGTTATGTTAAGTTATCCTATCTGGGCAAAATTCGACACCACAATGAACAATTTTGCTCGTTTTGCACGAATTATGCTCATTTTCGCACGATTCAGACTCTAATTCGAACATATCCGCTGTAATTCCACTCTGTGCTATCTAGTTATGTTAAGTTATCGTAACTGAGCACAATTCAACACCACAATGAACAATTTTGCTCGTTTTTAACGAATTATGCTCATTTTCGCACGATTCAGCCTCTAATTCGCACATATCCGCTGCAATTCGACTCTGTACTATCTAGTTATGTTATGTTATCCTATCTGAGCACAATTCAACACCACAACGAACAATTTTGCTCGTTTTGCACGAATTATGCTCATTTTCGCACGATTCAGCCTCTAATTCGCACATATCCGCTGCAATTCGACTCTGTACTATCTAGTTATGTTAAGTTATCCTATCTGAGCACAATTCAACACCACAATGAACAATTTTGCTCGTTTTGCACGAATTTTGCTCATTTTCGAACGATTCAGCCTCTAATTCGCACATATCCGCTGTAATTCGAATCTGTACTATCTAGTTATGTTAAGTTATCCTATCTGAGCACAATTCGACACCACAATGAACAATTTTGCTCGTTTTGCACGAATTATGCTCATTTTCGAACGATTCAGCCTCTAATTCGCACATATCCGCTGTAATTCGACTCTGTACTATCTAGTTATGTTAAGTTATCCTTTCTGGGCAAAATTCGACACCACAATGAACAATTTTGCTCGTTTTGCACGAATTATGCTCATTTTCGCACGATTCAGCCTCTAATTCGCACATATCCGCTGTAATTCGACTCTGTACTATCTAGTCATGTTAAGTTATCGTAACTGAGCACAATTCAACACCACAATGAACGATTTTGCTCGTTTTGAACGAATTATGCTCATTTTCGCACGATTCAGCCTCTAATTCGCACATATCCGCTGTAATTCCACTCTGTGCTATCTAGTTATGTTAAGTTATCCTATCTGAGCACAATTCAACACCACAATGAACAATTTTGCTCGTTTTGCACGAATTATGCTCATTTTCGCACGATTCAGCCTCTAATTCGCACATATCCGCTGCAATTCGACTCTGTACTATCTAGTTATGTTAAGTTATCCTATCTGAGCACAATTCGACACCTTAATGAACAATTTTGCTCGTTTTGCACGAAATATGCTCATTTTCGCACGATTCAGCCTCTAATTCGCACATATCCGCTGTAATTCCACTCTGTGCTATCTAGTCATGTTAAGTTATCGTAACTGAGCACAATTCAACACCACAATGAACGATTTTGCTCGTTTTGAACGAATTATGCCCATTTTCGCACGATTCAGCCTCTAATTCGCACATATCCGCTGTAATTCCACTCTGTGCTATCTAGTTATGTTAAGTTATCCTATCTGAGCACAATTCAACACCACAATGAACAATTTTGCTCGTTTTGAACGAATTATGCTCATTTTCGCACGATTCAGCCTCTAATTCGCACATATCCGCTGCAATTCGACTCTGTACTATCTAGTTATGTTAAGTTATCCTATCTGAGCACAATTCAACACCACAATGAACAATTTTGCTCGTTTTGCACGAATTTTGCTCATTTTCGAACGATTCAGCCTCTAATTCGCACATATCCGCTGTAATTCGACTCTGTACTATCTAGTTATGTTATGTTATCCTATCTGAGCACAATTCGACACCACAATGAACAATTTTGCTCGTTTTGCACGAATTATGCTCATTTTCGCACGATTCAGCCTCTAATTCGCACATATCCGCTGCAATTCGACTCTGTACTATCTAGTTATGTTAAGTTATCCTATCTGAGCACAATTCGACACCACAACGAACAATTTTGCTCGTTTTGCACGAATTATGCTCATTTTCGCACGATTCAGCCTCTAATTCGCACATATCCGTTGCAATTCGACTCTGTACTATCTAGTTATGTTAATTTATCCTATCTGAGCACAATTCAACACCACAATGAACAATTTTGCTCGTGTTGCACGAATTTTGCTAGTTTTGAACGAATTTTGCTCATTTTCGAACGATTCAGCCTCTAATTCGCACATATCCGCTGTAATTCGACTCTGTACTATCCTAGTTATGTTATGTTATCCTATCTGAGCACAATTCGACACCACAATGAACAATTTTGCTCGACTTGCACGAATTATATTCATTTTCGCACGATTCAGCCTCTAATTCGCACATATCCGCTGTAATTCGAATCTGTACTATCTAGTCATGTTAAGTTATCGTAACTGAGCACAATTCAACACCACAATGAACAATTTTGCTCGTTTTGCACGAATTATGCTCATTTTCGCACGATTCAGCCTCTAATTCGCACATATCCGCTGTAATTCCACTCTGTGCTATCTAGTTATGTTAAGTTATCCTATCTGAGCACAATTCAACACCACAATGAACAATTTTGCTCGTTTTGCACGAATTATGCTCATTTTCGCACGATTCAGCCTCTCATTCGCACATATCCGCTGTAATTCCACTCTGTGCTATCTAGTGATGTTAAGTTATCCTATCTGAGCACAATTCAACACCACAATGAACAATTTTGCTCGTTTTGAACGAATTATGCTCATTTTCGCACGATTCAGCCTCTAATTCGCACATATCCGTTGCAATTCGACTCTGTACTATCTAGTTATGTTAATTTATCCTATCTGAGCACAATTCAACACCACAATGAACAATTTTGCTCGTTTTGCACGAATTTTGCTCGTTTTGAACGAATTTTGCTCATTTTCGAACGATTCAGCCTCTAATTCGCACATATCCGCTGTAATACGACTCTGTACTATCTAGTCATGTTAAGTTATCCTAACTGAACACAATTCAACACCACAATGAACAATTTTGCTCGTTTTGAACGAATTATGCTCATTTTCGCACGATTCAGCCTCTAATTCGCACATATCCGCTGTAATTCGACTCTGTACTATCTAGTCATGTTAAGTTATCGTAACTGAGCACAATTCAACACCACAATGAACAATTTTGCTCGTTTTGCACGAATTATGCTCATTTTCGCACGATTCAGCCTCTAATTCGCACATATCCGCTGTGATTCGACTCTGTACTATCTAG
Source organism: Megachile rotundata (assembly GCF_050947335.1). Taxonomy (NCBI): domain Eukaryota; kingdom Metazoa; phylum Arthropoda; class Insecta; order Hymenoptera; family Megachilidae; genus Megachile; species Megachile rotundata. The sequence goes on along the minus strand of NW_027474087.1, from coordinate 61,585 downwards.
TCATGTTAAGTTATCGTAACTGAGCACAATTCGACACCACAATGAACAATTTTGCTCGTTTTGCACGAATTATGCTCAATTTGGCACGATTCAGCCTCTAATTCGCACATATCCGCTGTAATTCGACTCTGTACTATCTAGTCATGTTAAGTTATCGTAACTGAGCACAATTCAACACCACAATGAACAATTTTGCTCGTTTTGCACGAATTATGCTCATTTTCGCACGATTCAGCCTCTAATTCGCACATATCCGCTGCAATTGGACTCTGTACTATCTAGTTATGTTAAGTTATCCTATCTGAGCACAATTCGACACCACAACGAACAATTTTGCTCGTTTTGAACGAATTTTGCTCATTTTCGAACGATTCAGCCTCTAATTCGCACATATCCGCTGTAATTCGACTCTGTACTATCTAGTTATGTTAAGTTATCCTATCTGGGCAAAATTCGACACCACAATGAACAATTTTGCTCGTTTTGCACGAATTATGCTCATTTTCGCACGATTCAGACTCTAATTCGAACATATCCGCTGTGATTCCACTCTGTGCCATCTAGTTATGTTAAGTTATCGTAACTGAGCACAATTCAACACCACAATGAACAATTTTGCTCGTTTTTAACGAATTATGCTCATTTTCGCACGATTCAGCCTCGAATTCGCACATATCCGCTGCAATTCGACTCTGTACTATCTAGTTATGTTATGTTATCCTATCTGAGCACAATTCGACACCACAATGAACAATTTTGCTCGTTTTGCACGAATTATGCTCATTTTCGCACGATTCAGCCACTAATTCGCACATATCCGCTGCAATTGGACTCTGTACTATCTAGTTATGTTAAGTTATCCTATCTGAGCACAATTCGACACCACAACGAACAATTTTGCTCGTTTTGCACGAATTATGCTCATTTTCGCACGATTCAGCCTCTAATTCGCACATATCCGTTGCAATTCGAGCCTGTACTATCTAGTTATGTTAATTTATCCTATCTGAGCACAATTCAACACCACACTGAACAATTTTGCTCGTTTTGCACGAATTTTGCTCGTTTTAAACGAATTTTGCTCATTTTCGAACGATTCAGCCTCTAATTCGCACATATCCGCTGTAATTCGACTCTGTACTATCTAGTTATGTTAAGTTATCCTATCTGGGCAAAATTCGACACCACAATGAACAATTTTGCTCGTTTTGCACGAATTATGCTCATTTTCGCACGATTCAGCCTCTAATTCGCACATATCCGCTGTAATTCCACTCTGTGCTATCTAGTCATGTTAAGTTATCGTAACTGAGCACAATTCGACACCACAATGAACGATTTTGCTCGTTTTGAACGAATTATGCCCATTTTCGCACGATTCAGCCTCTAATTCGCACATATCCGCTGTAATTCCACTCTGTGCTATCTAGTTATGTTAAGTTATCCTATCTGAGCACAATTCAACACCACAATGAACAATTTTGCTCGTTTTGAACGAATTATGCTCATTTTCGCACGATTCAGCCTCTAATTCGCACATATCCGCTGCAATTCGACTCTGTACTATCTAGTTATGTTAGGTTATCCTATCTGAGCACAATTCAACACCACAACGAACAATTTTACTCGTTTTGCACGAATTATGCTCATTTTCGCACGATTCAGCCTCTAATTCGCACATATCCGCTGTAATTCCACTCTGTGCTATCTAGTTATGTTAAGTTATCCTATCTGAGCACAATTCAACACCACAATGAACAATTTTACTCGTTTTGCACGAATTATGCTCATTTTCGCACGATTCAGCCTCTAATTTGCACATATCCGCTGTAATTCGGCTCTGTACTATCTAGTTATTTTAAGTTATCCTATCTGAGCACAAATCAACACCACAATGAACAATTTTGCTCGTTTTGAACGAATTATGCTCATTTTCGCACGATTCAGCCTCTAATTCGCACATATCCGCTGTAATTCGACTCTGTACTATCTAGTCATGTTAAGTTATCGTAACTGAGCACAATTCAGCACAACAATGAACAATTTTGCTCGTTTTGAACGAATTATGCTCATTTTCGCACGATTCAGCCTCTAATTCGCACATATCCGCTGTAATTCGACTCTGTACTATCTAGTTATGTTAAGTTATCGTAACTGAGCACAATTCGACACCCCAATGAACAATTTTGCTCGTTTTGAACGAATTATGCTCATTTTCGCACGATTCAGCCTCTAATTCGCACATATCCGCTGTAATTTGACTCTGTACTATCTAGTTATGTTAAGTTATCGTAACTGAGCACAATTCAACACCACAATGAACAATTTTGCTCGTTTTGCACGAATTATGCTCATTTTCGCACGATTCAGCCTCTAATTCGCACATATCCGCTGCAATTCGACTCTGTACTATCTAGTTATGTTAAGTTATCCTATCTGAGCACAATTCGACACCATAATGAACAATTTTGCTCGTTTTGCACGAATTATGCTCATTTTCGCACGATTCAGCCTCTAATTCGCACATATCCGTTGCAATTCGACTCTGTACTATCTAGTTATGTTAATTTATCCTATCTGAGCACAATTCAACACCACAATGAACAATTTTGCTCGTTTTGCACGAATTTTGCTCGTTTTGAACGAATTTTGCTCATTTTCGAACGATTCAGCCTCTAATTCGCACATATCCGCTGTAATACGACTCTGTACTATCTAGTCATGTTAAGTTATCGTAACTGAACACAATTCAACACAACAATGAACAATTTTGCTCGTTTTGAACGAATTATGCTCATTTTCGCACGATTCAGCCTCTAATTCGCACATATCCGCTGTGATTCGACTCTGTACTATCTAGTCATGTTAAGTTATCGTAACTGAGCACAATTCGACACCACAATGAACAATTTTGCTCGTTTTGCACGAATTATGCTCAATTTGGCACGATTCAGCCTCTAATTCGCACATATCCGCTGTAATTCGACTCTGTACTATCTAGTCATGTTAAGTTATCGTAACTGAGCACAATTCAACACCACAATGAACAATTTTGCTCGTTTTGAACGAATTATGCTCATTTTCGCACGATTCAGACTCTAATTCGCACATATCCGCTGTAATTCGACTCTGTACTATCTAGTCATGTTAAGTTATCGTAACGGAGCACAATTCAACACCACAATGAACAATTTTGCTCGTTTTGAACGAATTATGCTCATTTTCGCACGATTCAGCCTCTAATTCGCACATATCCGCTGTAATTCCACTCTGTGCTATCTAGTTATGTTAAGTTATCCTATCTGAGCACAATTCAACACCACAATGAACAATTTTGCTCGTTTTGCACGAATTATGCTCATTTTCGCACGATTCAGCCTCTAATTCGCACATATCCGCTGCAATTCGACTCTGTACTATCTAGTTATGTTAAGTTATCCTATCTGAGCACAATTCGACACCACAATGAACAATTTTGCTCGTTTTGCACGAATTATGCTCATTTTCGCACGATTCAGCCTCTAATTCGCACATATCCGTTGCAATTCGACTCTGTACTATCTAGTTATGTTAATTTATCCTATCTGAGCACAATTCAACTCCACAATGAACAATTTTGCTCGTTTTGCACGAATTTTGCTCGTTTTGAACGAATTTTGCTCATTTTCGAACGATTCAGCCTCTAATTCGCACATATCCGCTGTAATACGACTCTGTACTATCTAGTCATGTTAAGTTATCCTAACTGAACACAATTCAACACCACAATGAACAATTTTGCTCGTTTTGAACGAATTATGCTCATTTTCGCACGATTCAGCCTCTAATTCGCACATATCCGCTGTAATTCGACTCTGTACTATCTAGTCATGTTAAGTTATCGTAACTGAGCACAATTCAACACCACAATGAACAATTTTGCTCGTTTTGCACGAATTATGCTCATTTTCGCACGATTCAGCCTCTAATTCGCACATATCCGCTGTGATTCGACTCTGTACTATCTAGTCATGTTAAGTTATCGTAACTGAGCACAATTCGACACCACAATGAACAATTTTGCGCGTTTTGCACGAATTATGCTCATTTTCGCACGATTCAGCCTCTAATTCGCACATATCCGCTGTGATTCGACTCTGTCCCATCTAGTTATGTTAAGTTATCGTAACTGAGCACAATTCGACACCACAATGAACAATTTTGCTCGTTTTGCACGAATTATGCTCAATTTGGCACGATTCAGCCTCTAATTCGCACATATCCGCTGTAATTCGACTCTGTACTATCTAGTCATGTTAAGTTATCGTAACTGAGCACAATTCAACACCACAATGAACAATTTTGCTCGTTTTGAACGAATTATGCTCATTTTCGCACGATTCAGCATCTAATTCGCACATATCCGCTGTAATTCGACTCTGTACTATCTAGTCATGTTAAGTTATCGTAACGGAGCACAATTCAACACCACAATGAACAATTTTGCTCGTTTTGAACGAATTATGCTCATTTTCGCACGATTCAGCCTCTAATTCGCACATATCCGCTGTAATTCGACTCTGTACTATCTAGTTATGTTAAGTTATCCTATCTCAGCACAATTCGACACCACAATGAACAATTTTGCGCGTTTTGCACGAATTATGCTCATTTTCGCACGATTCAGCCTCTAATTCGCACATATCCGCTGTGATTCGACTCTGTCCCATCTAGTTATGTTAAGTTATCGTAACTGAGCACAATTCGACACCACAATGAACAATTTTGCTCGTTTTGCACGAATTATGCTCATTTTCGCACGATTCAGCCTCTAATTCGCACATATCCGCTGCAATTCGACTCTGTACTATCTAGTTAGGTTAAGTTATCCTATCTGAGCACAATTCGACACCACAACGAACAATTTTGCTCGTTTTGCACGAATTATGCTCATTTTCGCACGATTCAGCCTCTAATTCGCACATATCCGTTGCAATTCGACTCTGTACTATCTAGTTATGTTAATTTATCCTATCTGAGCACAATTCAACACCACAATGAACAATTTTGCTCGTTTTGCACGAATTTTGCTCGTTTTGAACGAATTTTGCTCATTTTCGAACGATTCAGCCTCTAATTCGCACATATCCGCTGTAATTCGACTCTGTACTATCTAGTTATGTTATGTTATCCTATCTGAGCACAATTCGACACCACAATGAACAATTTTGCTCGTTTTGCACGAATTATGCTCATTTTCGCACGATTCAGCCTCTAATTCGCACATATCCGCTGCAATTGGACTCTGTACTATCTAGTTATGTTAAGTTATCCTATCTGAGCACAATTCAACACCACAATGAACAATTTTGCTCGTTTTGCACGAATTATGCTCATTTTCGCACGATTCAGCCTCTAATTCGCACATATCCGCTGTAATTCGACTCTGTACTATCTAGTCATGTTAAGTTATCGTAACTGAACACAATTCAACACCACAATGAACAATTTTGCTCGTTTTGCACGAATTATGCTCATTTTCGCACGATTCAGCCTCTAATTCGCACATATCCGCTGTGATTCGACTCTGTACTATCTAGTCATGTTAAGTTATCGTAACTGAGCACAATTCGACACCACAATGAACAATTTTGCTCGTTTTGCACGAATTATGCTCAATTTGGCACGATTCAGCCTCTAATTCGCACATATCCGCTGTAATTCGACTCTGTACTATCTAGTCATGTTAAGTTATCGTAACTGAGCACAATTCGACACCACAATGAACAATTTTGCTCGTTTTGCACGAATTATGCTCAATTTGGCACGATTCAGCCTCTAATTCGCACATATCCGCTGTAATTCCACTCTGTGCTATCTAGTTATGTTAAGTTATCCTATCTGAGCACAATTCAACACCACAATGAACAATTTTGCTCGTTTTGAACGAATTATGCTCATTTTCGCACGATTCAGCCACTAATTCGCACATATCCGCTGCAATTCGACTCTGTGCTATCTAGTTATGTTAGGTTATCCTATCTGAGCACAATTCAACACCACAACGAACAATTTTACTCGTTTTGCACGAATTATGCTCATTTTCGCACGATTCAGCCTCTAATTCGCACATATCCGTTGCAATTCGACTCTGTACTATCTAGTTATGTTAATTTATCCTATCTGAGCACAATTCAACACCACAATGAACAATTTTGCTCGTTTTGCACGAATTTTGCTCGTTTTGAACGAATTTTGCTCATTTTCGAACGATTCAGCCTCTAATTCGCACATATCCGCTGTAATACGACTCTGTACTATCTAGTCATGTTAAGTTATCCTAACTGAACACAATTCAACACCACAATGAACAATTTTGCTCGTTTTGAACGAATTATGCTCATTTTCGCACGATTCAGCCTCTAATTCGCACATATCCGCTGTAATTCCACTCTGTGCCATCTAGTTATGTTAAGTTATCGTAACTGAGCACAATTCAACACCACAATGAACAATTTTGCTCGTTTTTAACGAATTATGCTCATTTTCGCACGATTCAGCCTCGAATTCGCACATATCCGCTGCAATTCGACTCTGTACTATCTAGTTATGTTATGTTATCCTATCTGAGCACAATTCGACACCACAATGAACAATTTTGCTCGTTTTGCACGAATTATGCTCATTTTCGCACGATTCAGCCACTAATTCGCACATATCCGCTGCAATTGGACTCTGTACTATCTAGTTATGTTAAGTTATCCTATCTGAGCACAATTCGACACCACAACGAACAATTTTGCTCGTTTTGCACGAATTATGCTCATTTTCGCACGATTCAGCCTCTAATTCGCACATATCCGTTGCAATTCGACCCTGTACTATCTAGTTATGTTAATTTATCCTATCTGAGCACAATTCAACACCACAATGAACAATTTTGCTCGTTTTGCACGAATTTTGCTCGTTTTGAACGAATTTTGCTCATTTTCGAACGATTCAGCCTCTAATTCGCACATATCCGCTGTAATTCGACTCTGTACTATCTAGTTATGTTAAGTTATCCTATCTGGGCAAAATTCGACACCACAATGAACAATTTTGCTCGTTTTGCACGAATTATGCTCATTTTCGCACGATTCAGCCTCTAATTCGCACATATCCGCTGTAATTCGACTCTGTACTATCTAGTCATGTTAAGTTATCGTAACTGAGCACAATTCAACACCACAATGAACGATTTTGCTCGTTTTGAACGAATTATGCTCATTTTCGCACGATTCAGCCTCTAATTCGCACATATCCGCTGTAATTCCACTCTGTACTATCTAGTTATGTTAAGTTATCGTAACTGAGCACAATTCGACACCCCAATGAACAATTTTGCTCGTTTTGAACGAATTATGCTCATTTTCGCACGATTCAGCCTCTAATTCGCACATATCCGCTGCAATTCGACTCTGTACTATCTAGTTATGTTAAGTTATCCTATCTGAGCACAATTCGACACCTTAATGAACAATTTTGCTCGTTTTGCACGAAATATGCTCATTTTCGCACGATTCAGCCTCTAATTCGCACATATCCGCTGTAATTCCACTCTGTGCTATCTAGTCATGTTAAGTTATCGTAACTGAGCACAATTCAACACCACAATGAACGATTTTGCTCGTTTTGATCGAATTATGCCCATTTTCGCACGATTCAGCCTCTAATTCGCACATATCCGCTGTAATTCCACTCTGTGCTATCTAGTTATGTTAAGTTATCCTATCTGAGCACAATTCAACACCACAATGAACAATTTTGCTCGTTTTGAACGAATTATGCTCATTTTCGCACGATTCAGCCACTAATTCGCACATATCCGCTGCAATTCGACTCTGTGCTATCTAGTTATGTTAGGTTATCCTATCTGAGCACAATTCAACACCACAACGAACAATTTTACTCGTTTTGCACGAATTATGCTCATTTTCGCACGATTCAGCCTCTAATTCGCACATATCCGCTGTAATTCCACTCTGTGCTATCTAGTTATGTTAAGTTATCCTATCTGAGCACAATTCAACACCACAATGAACAATTTTGCTCGTTTTGCACGAATTATGCTCATTTTCGCACGATTCAGCCTCTAATTTGCACATATCCGCTGTAATTCGGCTCTGTACTATCTAGTTATTTTAAGTTATCCTATCTGAGCACAAATCAACACCACAATGAACAATTTTGCTCGTTTTGAACGAATTATGCTCATTTTCGCACGATTCAGCCTCTAATTCGCACATATCCGCTGTAATTCGACTCTGTACTATCTAGTCATGTTAAGTTATCGTAACTGAGCACAATTCAGCACCGCAATGAACAATTTTGCTCGTTTTGAACGAATTATGCTCATTTTCGCACGATTCAGCCTCTAATTCGCACATATCCGCTGTAATTCGACTCTGTACTATCTAGTTATGTTAAGTTATCGTAACTGAGCACAATTCGACACCCCAATGAACAATTTTGCTCGTTTTGAACGAATTATGCTCATTTTCGCACGATTCAGCCTCTAATTCGCACATATCCGCTGTAATTTGACTCTGTACTATCTAGTTATGTTAAGTTATCGTAACTGAGCACAATTCAACACCACAATGAACAATTTGGCTCGTTTTGCACGAATTATGCTCATTTTCGCACGATTCAGCCTCTAATTCGCACATATCCGCTGCAATTCGACTCTGTACTATCTAGTTATGTTAAGTTATCCTATCTGAGCACAATTCGACACCATAATGAACAATTTTGCTCGTTTTGCACGAATTATGCTCATTTTCGCACGATTCAGCCTCTAATTCGCACATATCCGTTGCAATTCGACTCTGTACTATCTAGTTATGTTAATTTATCCTATCTGAGCACAATTCAACACCACAATGAACAATTTTGCTCGTTTTGCACGAATTTTGCTCGTTTTGAACGAATTTTGCTCATTTTCGAACGATTCAGCCTCCAATTCGCACATATCCGCTGTAATACGACTCTGTACTATCTAGTCATGTTAAGTTATCGTAACTGAACACAATTCAACACAACAATGAACAATTTTGCTCGTTTTGAACGAATTATGCTCATTTTCGCACGATTCAGCCTCTAATTCGCACATATCCGCTGTAATTCGACTCTGTACTATCTAGTCATGTTAAGTTATCGTAACTGAACACAATTCAACACCACAATGAACAATTTTGCTCGTTTTGCACGAATTATGCTCATTTTCGCACAATTCAGCCTCTAATTCGCACATATCCGCTGTGATTCGACTCTGTACTATCTAGTCATGTTAAGTTATCGTAACTGAGCACAATTCGACACCACAATGAACAATTTTGCTCGTTTTGCACGAATTATGCTCAATTTGGCACGATTCAGCCTCTAATTCGCACATATCCGCTGTAATTCGACTCTGTACTATCTAGTCATGTTAAGTTATCGTAACTGAGCACAATTCAACACCACAATGAACAATTTTGCTCGTTTTGAACGAATTATGCTCATTTTCGCACGATTCAGCCTCTAATTCGCACATATCCGCTGTAATTCCACTCTGTGCTATCTAGTTATGTTAAGTTATCCTATCTGAGCACAATTCAACACCACAATGAACAATTTTGCTCGTTTTGCACGAATTATGCTCATTTTCGCACGATTCAGCCTCTAATTTGCACATATCCGCTGTAATTCGGCTCTGTACTATCTAGTTATTTTAAGTTATCCTATCTGAGCACAAATCAACACCACAATGAACAATTTTGCTCGTTTTGAACGAATTATGCTCATTTTCGCACGATTCAGCCTCTAATTCGCACATATCCGCTGTAATTCGACTCTGTACTATCTAGTCATGTTAAGTTATCGTAACTGAGCACAATTCAGCACCGCAATGAACAATTTTGCTCGTTTTGAACGAATTATGCTCATTTTCGCACGATTCAGCCTCTAATTCGCACATATCCGCTGTAATTCGACTCTGTACTATCTAGTTATGTTAAGTTATCGTAACTGAGCACAATTCGACACCACAATGAACAATATTGCTCGTTTTGCACGAATTATGCTCATTTTCGCACGATTCAGCCTCTAATTCGCACATATCCGCTGTGATTCGACTCTGTCCCATCTAGTTATGTTAAGTTATCGTAACTCAGCACAATTCGACACCAGAATGAACAATTTTGCTCGTTTTGCACGAATTATGCTCATTTTCGCACGATTCAGCCTCTAATTCGCACATATCCGCTGCACTTCGACTCTGTACTATCTAGTTATGTTAAGTTATCCTATCTGAGCACAATTCGACACCACAATGAACAATTTTGCTCGTTTTGAACGAATTATGCTCATTTTCGCACGATTCAGCCTCTAATTCGCACATATCCGTTGCAATTCGACTCTGTACTATCTAGTTATGTTAATTTATCCTATCTGAGCACAATTCAACACCACAATGAACAATTTTGCTCGTTTTGCACGAATTTTGCTCGTTTTGAACGAATTTTGCTCATTTTCGAACGATTCAGCCTCTAATTCGCACATATCCGCTGTAATTCGACTCTGTACTATCTAGTTATGTTATGTTATCCTATCTGAGCACAATTCGACACCACAATGAACAATTTTGCTCGTTTTGCACGAATTATGCTCATTTTCGCACGATTCAGCCTCTAATTCGCACATATCCGCTGCAATTGGACTCTGTACTATCTAGTTATGTTAAGTTATCCTATCTGAGCACAATTCGACACCACAACGAACAATTTTGCTCGTTTTGCACGAATTATGCTCATTTTCGCCCGATTCAGCCTCGAATTCGCACATATCCGTTGCAATTCGACTCTGTACTATCTAGTTATGTTAATTTATCCTGTCTGAGCACAATTCAACACCACAATGAACAATTTTGCTCGTTTTGAACGAATTTTGCTCATTTTCGAACGATTCAGCCTCTAATTCGCACATATCCGCTGTAATTCGACTCTGTACTATCTAGTTATGTTAAGTTATCCTATCTGGGCAAAATTCGACACCACAATGAACAATTTTGCTCGTTTTGCACGAATTATGCTCATTTTCGCACGATTCAGACTCTAATTCGAACATATCCGCTGTAATTCCACTCTGTGCCATCTAGTTATGTTAAGTTATCGTAACTGAGCACAATTCAACACCACAATGAACAATTTTGCTCGTTTTTAACGAATTATGCTCATTTTCGCACGATTCAGCCTCGAATTCGCACATATCCGCTGCAATTCGACTCTGTACTATCTAGTTATGTTATGTTATCCTATCTGAGCACAATTCGACACCACAATGAACAATTTTGCTCGTTTTGCACGAATTATGCTCATTTTCGCACGATT
>NW_027474087.1:0-50095 GCF_050947335.1 Megachile rotundata | reverse complement strand
ATTATGCAGATATGATCGATAGGTCGACAATTACTATACTTGTTACTCTTATTATTATCAATCTAACTCATACTATTAGCCATATTATGCTTATATGATCGACAGAACGTCAATTACTATACTTGTCACACTCAATATTATCAATCTAACTCGTATTATTATCCATATTATGCAAATATGATCGATAGGACGACAATTACTATACTTATTACTCTTATTATTATCAATCTACCTCATATTATTAGCCATATTATGCTTATATGATCGATAGAACGACAACTACTATACTTTTTACTCTTATTATTATCAATCTAACTCATATTATTAGCCATATTATGCAGATATAATCGATAGAACTACAATTACTATACTCATTACTCTATTATTATCAATCTAACTCATATTACTAGCCATATTATGCTTATATGATCGGTAGGACGACAATTACTATAGTCACTCCTCTTATTATTATCAATCTAACTCATATTATTAGCCATATTATGCTTATATGATCGATAGAACGACAATTACTATACTTATTACTCTTATTATTATCAATCTAACTCATATTATTAGCCACATTATGCTTATATGAGCAATAGAACTTCAATCACTATACTTATTACACTCACTATTATCAATCTAACTCATATTATTAACCAAATTATGCAGATATGATCGATAGGACGACAATTACTATACTTATTACTCTTATTATTATCCATCTATCTCATATTATTAGCCATATTATGCTTATATGATCGAGAGAACGACAATTACTCTACTTATTACTCTTATTATTATCAATCTAACTCATACTATTAGCCATATTATGCTTATATGATCGACAGAACGACAATTACTATACTGATTACACTCACTACTATCAGTCTAACTCATATTATTAGCCATATTATGCTTATATGATCGATAGAACGACAATTACTATACTAATTTCTCTTACTATTATCAATCTAACTCATATTATTAGCCATATTATGCATATATGACCGATAGAACGACAATTACTATACTCATTACTCTTATTATTATCAATCTAACTCATATTATTAGCCATATTATGCTTATATGATCAATAGAACGACAATTACTATACTTATTACTCTTATCATTATCAATCTAACTCATATTATTAGCCATATTATGCTTATATGATCGATAGAACGACAATTAGTATACTTTTTACTCTTATTATTATCAATCTAACTCATATTATTAGCCATTTTATGCAGATATAATCTATAGAACTACAATTACTATACTCGTTACTCTTATTATTATCAATCTAACTCATATTATCAGCCATATTATGCTTATACGATCGATAGAACTACAATTACTATACTTATTACGCTTATTATTATCAATCTAACTCATATTATTAACCATATTATGCAGATATAATCGATAGAACTACAATTACTATACTCATTACTCTATTATTATCAATCTAACTCATATTATTAGCCATATTATGCTTATATGATGGATAGAACGACAATTACTATACTCATTTCTCTTACTATTATCAATCTAACTCATATTATTAGCCATATTATGCTTATATGATCGATAGAACGACAATTACTATACTTATTACTCTTACTATTATCAATCTAACTCATATTATTAGCCATATTAAGCTCATATGATCGATAGAGCGACAATTACTATACTCACTACTCTTATTATTATCAATCTAACTCACACTATTAGCCATATTATGCTTATATGATCGATAGAACGACAATTACTATACTCACTACTCTTTTTATTATCAATCTAACTCATATTATTAGCCATATTATGCTTATATGATCGATAGAACGACAATTACTATACTTATTACTCTTATTATTATCAATCTAACTCATATTATTAGCCATATTATGCTTATATGATCGATAGAACTACAATTACTATACTTATTACGCTTATTATTATCAATCTAACTCATATTATTAACCATATTATGCAGATATAATCGATAGAACTACAATTACTATACTCATTACTCTATTATTATCAATCTAACTCATATTATTAGCCATATTTTGCTTATATGATCGACAGAACGACAATTACTATACTTATTACACTCAATATTGTCAATCTAACTCATATTATTAACCACATTATGCAGATATGATCGATAGAACGACAATTACTATACTGATTACACTCAGTATTATCAATCTAACTCATATTATTAGCCATATTATGCTTATATGAGCAATAGAACTACAATTACTATACTTATTACACTCACTATTATCAATCTAACTCATATTATTAACCAAATTATGCAGATATGATCGATAGGACGACAATTACTATACTTGTTACTCTTATTATTATCCATCTATCTCATATTATTAGCCATATTATGCTTATATGATTGAGAGAACAACAATTACTCTACTTATTACTCTTATTATTATCAATCTAACTCATACTATTAGCCATATTATGGTTATATGATCGACAGAACGACAATTACTATACTTGTCACACTCAATATTATCAATCTAACTCATATTATTAACCACATTATGCAGATATGATCGATAGAACGACAATTACTATACTGATTACACTCACTGTTATCAATCTAAGTCATATTATTAACCATATTATGCAGATATGATCAATAGAACGACAATTACTATACTTATTTCTCTTACTATTATCAATCTAACTCATATTATTAGCCATATTATGCTTATATGATCGATAGAGCGACAATTACTATAGTCATTTCTCTTATTATTATCAATCTAACTCATATTATTAGCCATATTATGCTTATATGATCAATAGAACGACAATTACTATACTTATTACTCTTATTATTATCAATCTAACTCATATTATTAGCCATATTATGCTTATATGATCGATAGAACGACAATTACTATACTGTTTACTCTTATTATTATCAATCTAACTCATATTATTAGCCATATTATGCAGATATAATCTATAGAACTACAATTACTATACTCGTTACTCTTATTATTATCAATCTAACTCATATTATCAGCCATATTATGCTTATATGATCGATGGAACTACAATTACTATACTTATTACGCTTATTATTATCAATCTAACTCATATTATTAACCATATTATGCAGATATAATCGATAGAACTACAATTACTATACTCATTACTCTATTATTATCAATCTAACACATATTATTAGCCATATTATGCTTATATGATCGATAGAACTACAATTACTATACTCACTACTCTTTTTATTATCAATCTAACTCATATTATTAGCCATATTATGCTTATATGATCGATAGAACGACAATTACTATACTTATTGCTCTTATTATTATCAATCTAACTCATATTATTAGCCATATTATGCATATATGAGCAATAGAACTACAATTACTATACTTATTACACTCACTATTATCAATCTAACTCATATTATTAACCATATTATGCAAATATGATCGATAGGACGACAATTACTATACTTATTACTCTTATTATTATCAATCTACCTCATATTATTAGCCATATTATGCTTATATGATCGATAGAACGACAACTACTATACTTTTTACTCTTATTATTATCAATCTAACTCATATTATTAGCCATATTATGCTTATATGATCGATAGAACGACAATTACTATACTTATTACTCTTATTATTATCAATCTAACGGATATTATTAGCCATATTACGGTTATATGACAGATAGAACGACAATTACTATACTTATTACTCTTATCATTATCAATCTAACTCATATTATTAGCCATATTATGCTTATATGATCGATAGAACGACAACTACTACATTCATTACTCTTATTATTATCAATCTAACGCATATTATTTACCATATTAAGCTTATATGATCGATAGAACTACAATTACTATACTTATTACGCTTATTATTATCAATCTAACTCATATTATTAACCATATTATGCAGATATAATCGATAGAACTACAATTACTATACTCATTACTCTATTATTATCAATCTAACTCATATTACTAGCCATATTATGCTTATATGATCGGTAGGACGACAATTACTATACTCACTCCTCTTATTATTATCAACCTAACTCATATTATTAGCCATATTATGCTTATATGATCGATAGAACGACAATTACTATACTTATTACTCTTATTATTATCAATCTAACTCATATTATTAGCCATATTATGCTTATATGAGCAATAGAACTACAATCACTATACTTATTACACTCACTATTATCAATCTAACTCATATTATTAACCAAATTATGCAGATATGATCGATAGGACGACAATTACTATACTTATTACTCTTATTATTATCCATCTATCTCATATTATTAGCCATATTATGCTTATATGATCGAGAGAACGACAATTACTCTACTTATTACTCTTATTATTATCAATCTAACTCATACTATTAGCCATATTATGCTTATATGATCGACAGAACGACAATTACTATACTGATTACACTCACTATTATCAGTCTAACTCATATTATTAGCCATATTATGCTTATATGATCGATAGAACGACAATTACTATACTCATTTCTCTTACTATTATCAATCTAACTCATATTATTAGCCATATTATGCATATATGACCGATAGAACGACAATTACTACACTCATTACTCTTATTATTATCAATCTAACTCATATTATTAGCCATATTATGCTTATATGATCAATAGAACGACAATTACTATACTTATTACTCTTATCATTATCAATCTAACTCATATTATTAGCCATATTATGCTTATATGATCGATAGAACGACAATTACTATACTTATTACTCTTATTATTATCAATCTAACGGATATTATTAGCCATATTACGGTTATATGACAGATAGAACGACAATTACTATACTTATTACTCTTATCATTATCAATGTAACTCATATTATTAGCCATATTATGCTTATATGATCGATAGAACGACAACTACTATATTCATTACTCATATTATTATCAATCTAACGCATATTATTAACCATATTAAGCTTATACGATCGATAGAACTACAATTACTATACTTATTACGCTCATTATTATCAATCTAACTCATATTATTAACCATATTATGCAGATATAATCGATAGAACTACAATTACTATACTCATTACTCTATTATTATCAATCTAACTCATATTACTAGCCATATTATGCTTATATGATCGGCAGGACGACAATTACTATACTCACTCCTCTTATTATTATCAATCTAACTCATATTATTAGCCATATTATGCTTATATGATCGATAGAACGACAATTACTATACTTATTACTCTTATTATTATCAATCTAACTCATATTATTAGCCATATTATGCTTATATGAGCAATAGAACTACAATCACTATACTTATTACACTCACTATTATCAATCTAACTCATATTATTAACCAAATTATGCAGATATGATCGATAGGACGACAATTACTATACTTATTACTCTTATTATTATCCATCTATCTCATATTATTAGCCATATTATGCTTATATGATCGAGAGAACGACAATTACTCTACTTATTACTCTTATTATTATCAATCTAACTCATACTATTAGCCATATTATGCTTATATGATCGACAGAACGACAATTACTATACTGATTACACTCACTATTATCAGTCTAACTCATATTATTAGCCATATTATGCTTATATGATCGATAGAACGACAATTACTATACTCATTTCTCTTACTATTATCAATCTAACTCATATTATTAGCCATATTATGCATATATGACCGATAGAACGACAATTACTACACTCATTACTCTTATTATTATCAATCTAACTCATATTATTAGCCATATTATGCTTATATGATCGACAGAACGACAATTACTATACTTATTACTCTTATTATTGTCAATCTAACTCATATTATTAGCCATATTATGCTTATATGAGCAATAGAACTACAATTACTATACTTATTACACTCACTATTATCAATCTAACTCATATTATTAACCAAATTATGCAGATATGATCGATAGGACGACAATTACTATACTTGTTACTCTTATTATTATCCATCTATCTCATATTATTAGCCATATTATGCTTATATGATCGAGAGAACAACAATTACTCTACTTATTACTCTTATTATTATCAATCTAACTCATACTATTAGCCATATTATGGTTATATGATCGACAGAACGACAATTACTATACTTGTCACAGTCAATATTATCAATCTAACTCATATTATTAACCACATTATGCAGATATGATCGATAGAACGACAATTACTATACTGATTACACTCACTATTATCAATCTAAGTCATATTATTAACCATATTATGCAGATATGATCAATAGAACGACAATTACTATACTTATTTCTCTTTCTATTATCAATCTAACTCATATTATTAGCCATATTATGCTTATATGATCGATAGAGCGACAATTACTATACTTATTACTCTTATTATTATCAATCTAACGGATATTATTAGCCATATTACGGTTATATGACAGATAGAACGACAATTACTATACTTATTACTCTTATCATTATCAATGTAACTCATATTATTAGCCATATTATGCTTATATGATCGATAGAACGACAACTACTATATTCATTACTCATATTATTATCAATCTAACGCATATTATTAACCATATTAAGCTTATACGATCGATAGAACTACAATTACTATACTTATTACGCTTATTATTATCAATCTAACTCATATTATTAACCATATTATGCAGATATAATCGATAGAACTACAATTACTATACTCATTACTCTATTATTATCAATCTAACTCATATTACTAGCCATATTATGCTTATATGATCGGTAGGACGACAATTACTATACTCACTCCTCTTATTATTATCAATCTAACTCATATTATTAGCCATATTATGCTTATATGATCGATAGAACGACAATTACTATACTTATTACTCTTATTATTATCAATCTAACTCATATTATTAGCCATATTATGCTTATATGAGCAATAGAACTACAATCACTATACTTATTACACTCACTATTATCAATCTAACTCATATTATTAACCAAATTATGCAGATATGATCGATAGGACGACAATTACTATACTTATTACTCTTATTATTATCCATCTATCTCATATTATTAGCCATATTATGCTTATATGATCGAGAGAACGACAATTACTCTACTTATTACTCTTATTATTATCAATCTAACTCATACTATTAGCCATATTATGCTTATATGATCGACAGAACGACAATTACTATACTGATTACACTCACTATTATCAGTCTAACTCATATTATTAGCCATATTATGCTTATATGATCGATAGAACGACAATTACTATACTCATTTCTCTTACTATTATCAATCTAACTCATATTATTAGCCATATTATGCATATATGACCGATAGAACGACAATTACTACACTCATTACTCTTATTATTATCAATCTAACTCATATTATTAGCCATATTATGCTTATATGATCGAGAGAACGACAATTACTCTACTTATTACTCTTATTATTATCAATCTAACTCATACTATTAGCCATATTATGCTTATATGATCGACAGAACGACAATTACTATACTGATTACACTCACTATTATCAGTCTAACTCATATTATTAGCCATATTATGCTTATATGATCGATAGAACGACAATTACTATACTCATTTCTCTTACTATTATCAATCTAACTCATATTATTAGCCATATTATGCATATATGACCGATAGAACGACAATTACTACACTCATTACTCTTATTATTATCAATCTAACTCATATTATTAGCCGTATTATGCTTATATGATCAATAGAACGACAATTACTATACTTATGACTCTTATCATTATCAATCTAACTCATATTATTAGCCATATTATGCTTATATGATCGATAGAACGACAATTACTATACTTATTACTCTTATTATTATCAATCTAACGGATATTATTAGCCATATTACGGTTATATGACAGATAGAACGACAATTACTATACTTATTACTCTTATCTTTATCAATGTAACTCATATTATTAGCCATATTATGCTTATATGATCGATAGAACAACAATTACTATACTTATTACGCTTATTATTATCAATCTAACTCATATTATTAACCATATTATGCAGATATAATCTATAGAACTACAATTACTATACTCGTTACTCTTATTATTATCAATCTAACTCATATTATCAGCCATATTATGCTTATATGATCGATAGAACTACAATTACTATACTTATTACGCTTATTATTATCAATCTAACTCATATTATTAACCATATTATGCAGATATAATCGATAGAACTACAATTACTATACTCATTACTCTATTATTATCAATCTAACTCATATTATTAGCCATATTATGCTTATATGATCGACAGAACGACAATTACTATACTCATTTCTCTTACTATTATCAATCTAACTCATATTATTAGCCATATTAAGCTCATATGATCGATAGAGCGACAATTACTATACTCATTACTCTTATTATTATCAATCTAACTCACACTATTAGCCATATTATGCTTATACGATCGATAGAACGACAATTACTATACTCACTACTCTTTTTATTATCAATCTAACTCATATTATTAGCCATATTATGCTTATATGATCGATAGAACGACAATTACTATACTTATTACTCTTATTATTATCAATCTAACTCATATTATTAGCCATATTTTGCTTATATGATCGACAGAACGACAATTACTATACTTATTACACTCAATATTGTCAATCTAACTCATATTATTAACCACATTATGCAGATATATTCGATAGAACGACAATTACTATACTGATTACACTCAGTATTGTCAATCTAAGTCATATTATTAACCATATTATGCAGATATGATCAATAGAACGACAATTACTATACTTATTAGTCTTATTATTATCAATCTAACTCATATTATTAGCCATATTATGCTCATATGATCGATAGAACGACAATTACTATACTCATTACTCTTATTATTATCAATCTAACTCACATTATTAGCCATATTATGCTTATATGATCGATAGAACTACAATTACTATACACATTACTCTTATTATTATCAATCTAACTCATATTATTAGCCATATTATGCTTATATGATCGATAGGACGACAATTACTATACTCACTCCTCTTATTTTTATCAATCTAACTCATATTATTAGCCATATTATGCTTATATGATCGACAGAACGACAATTACTATACTTATTACTCTTATTATTGTCAATCTAACTCATATTATTAGCCATATTATGCTTATATGAGCAATAGAACTACAATTACTATACTTATTACACTCACTATTATCAATCTAACTCATATTATTAACCATATTATGCAGATATGATCAATAGAATGACAATTACTATACTTATTTCTCTTACTATTATCAATCTAACTCATATTATTAGCCATATTATGCTTATATGATCGATAGAGCGACAATTACTATACTCATTTCTCTTATTATTATCAATCTAACTCATATTATTAGCCATATTATGCTTATATGATCGATAGAACGACAATTACTATACTTTTTGCTCTTATTATTATCAATCTAACTCATATTATTAGCCATATTATGCAGATATAATCTATAGAACTACAATTACTATACTCGTTACTCTTATTATTATCAATCTAACTCATATTATCAGCCATATTATGCTTATATGATCGATGGAACTACAATTACTATACTTATTACGCTTATTATTATCAATCTAACTCATATTATTAACCATATTATGCAGATATAATCGATAGAACTACAATTACTATACTCATTACTCTATTATTATCAATCTAACACATATTATTAGCCATATTATGCTTATATGATCGATAGAACGACAATTACTATACTCACTACTCTTTTTATTATCAATCTAACTCATATTATTAGCCATATTATGCTTATATGATCGATAGAACGACAATTACTATACTTATTGCTCTTATTATTATCAATCTAACTCATATTATTAGCCATATTATGCATATATGAGCAATAGAACTACAATTACTATACTTATTACACTCACTATTGTCAATCTAACTCATATTATTAACCATATTATGCAAATATGATCGATAGGACGACAATTACTATACTTATTACTCTTATTATTATCAATCTACCTCATATTATTAGCCATATTATGCTTATATGATCGATAGAACGACAACTACTATACTTGTCACACTCAATATTATCAATCTAACTCATATTATTAACCACATTATGCAGATATGATCGATGGAACTACAATTACTATACTTATTACGCTTATTATTATCAATCTAACTCATATTATTAACCATATTATGCAGATATGATCAATAGAACGACAATTACTATACTTATTTCTCTTACTATTATCAATCTAACTCATATTATTAACCATATTATGCAGATATGATCAATAGAACGACAATTACTATACTTATTTCTCTTACTATTATCAATCTAACTCATATTATTAGCCATATTATGCTTATATGATCGATAGAGCGACAATTACTATACTCATTTCTCTTATTATTATCAATCTAACTCATATTATTAGCCATATTATGCTTATATGATCGATAGAACGACAATTACTATACTTTTTACTCTTATTATTATCAATCTAACTCATATTATTAGCCGTATTATGCAGATATAATCTATAGAACTACAATTACTATACTCGTTACTCTTATTATTATCAATCTAACTCATATTATCAGCCATATTATGCTTATATGATCGATGGAACTACAATTACTATACTTATTACGCTTATTATTATCAATCTAACTCATATTATTAACCATATTATGCAGATATAATCGATAGAACTACAATTACTATACTCATTACTCTATTATTATCAATCTAACACATATTATTAGCCATATTATGCTAATATGATCCATAGAACGACAATTACTATACTCACTACTCTTTTTATTATCAATCTCACTCATATTATTAGCCATATTATGCTTATATGATCGATAGAACGACGATTACTATACTTATTGCTCTTATTATTATCAATCTAACTCATATTATTAGCCATATTATGCATATATGAGCAATAGAACTACAATTACTATACTTATTACACTCACTATTGTCAATCTAACTCATATTATTAACCATATTATGCAAATATGATCGATAGGACGACAATTACTATACTTATTACTCTTATTATTATCAATCTACCTCATATTATTAGCCATATTATGCTTATATGATCGATAGAACGACAACTACTATACTTTTTACTCTTATTATTATCAATCTAACTCATATTATTAGCCATATTATGCTTATATGATCGATAGAACGACAATTACTATACTTATTACTCTTATTATTATCAATCTAACGGATATTATTAGCCATATTACGGTTATTTGACAGATAGAACGACAATTACTATACTTATTACTCTTATCATTATCAATCTAACTCATATTATTAGCCATATTATGCTTATATGATCGATAGGACGACAACTACTATATTCATTACTCTTATTATTATCAATCTAACGCATATTATTTACCATATTAAGCTTATATGATCGATAGAACTACAATTACTATACTTATTACGCTTATTATTATCAATCTAACTCATATTATTAACCATATTATGCAGATATAATCGATAGAACTACAATTACTATACTCATTACTCTATTATTATCAATCTAACTCATATTACTAGCCATATTATGCTTATATGATCGGTAGGACGACAATTACTATACTCACTCCTCTTACTATTATCAATCTAACTCATATTATTAGCCATATTATGCTTATATGATCGATAGAACGACAATTACTATACTTATTACTCTTATTACTATCAATCTAACTCATATTATTAGCCACATTATGCTTATATGATCGATAGAACGACAATTACTATACTCATTACTCTTATTATTATCAATCTAACTCATATTATTAGCCATATTATGCTTATATGAGCAATAGAACTACAATCACTATACTTATTACACTCACTATTATCAATCTAACTCATATTATTAACCAAATTATGCAGATATGATCGATAGGACGACAATTACTATACTTATTACTCTTATTATTATCCATCTATCTCATATTATTAGCCATATTATGCTTATATGATCGAGAGAACGACAATTACTCTACTTATTACTCTTATTATTATCAATCTAACTCATACTATTAGCCATATTATGCTTATATGATCGACAGAACGACAATTACTATACTGATTACACTCACTATTATCAGTCTAACTCATAGTATTAGCCATATTATGCTTATATGATCGATAGAACGACAATTACTATACTCATTTCTCTTACTATTATCAATCTAACTCATATTATTAGCCATATTATGCATATATGACCGATAGAACGACAATTACTACACTCATTACTCTTATTATTATCAATCTAACTCATATTATTAGCCATATTATGCTTATATGATCAATAGAACGACAATTACTATACTTATTACTCTTATCATTATCAATCTAACTCATATTATTAGCCATATTATGCTTATATGATCGATAGAACGACAATTACTATACTTATTACTCTTATTATTATCAATCTAACGGATATTATTAGCCATATTACGGTTATATGACAGATAGAACGACAATTACTATACTTATTACTCTTATCATTATCAATCTAACTCATATTATTAGCCATATTATGCTTATATGATCGATAGAACGACAATTACTATACTTCTTACGCTTATTATTATCAATCTAACTCATATTATTAACCATATTATGCAGATATAATCTATAGAACTACAATTACTATACTCGTTACTCTTATTATTATCAATCTAACTCATATTATCAGCCATATTATGCTTATATGATCGATAGAACTACAATTACTATACTTATTACGCTTATTATTATCAATCTAACTCATATTATTAACCATATTATGCAGATATAATCGATAGAACTACAATTACTATACTCATTACTCTATTATTATCAATCTAACTCATATTATTAGCCATATTATGCTTATATGATCGATAGAACGACAATTACTATACTCATTTCTCTTACTATTATCAATCTAACTCATATTATTAGCCATATTATGCTTATATGATCGATAGAACGACAATTACTATACTTATTACTCTTACTATTATCAATCTAACTCATATTATTAGCCATATTAAGCTCATATGATCGATAGAGCGACAATTACTATACTCATTACTCTTATTATTATCAATCTAACTCACACTATTAGCCATATTATGCTTATACGATCGATAGAACGACAATTACTATACTCACTACTCTTTTTATTATCAATCTAACTCATATTATTAGCCATATTATGCTTATATGATCGACAGAACGACAATTACTATACTTATTACACTCAATATTGTCAATCTAACTCATATTATTAACCACATTATGCAGATATATTCGATAGAACGACAATTACTATACTGATTACACTCAGTATTGTCAATCTAAGTCATATTATTAACCATATTATGCAGATATGATCAATAGAACGACAATTACTATACTTATTAGTCTTATTATTATCAATCTAACTCATATTATTAGCCATATTATGCTCATATGATCGATAGAACGACAATTACTATACTCATTACTCTTATTATTATCAATCTAACTCACATTATTAGCCATATTATGCTTATATGATCGATAGAACTACAATTACTATACACATTACTCTTATTATTATCAATCTAACTCATATTATTAGCCATATTATGCTTATATGAGCAATAGAACTACAATCACTATACTTATTACACTCACTATTATCAATCTAACTCATATTATTAACCAAATTATGCAGATATGATCGATAGGACGACAATTACTATACTTATTACTCTTATTATTATCCATCTATCTCATATTATTAGCCATATTATGCTTATATGATCGAGAGAACGACAATTACTCTACTTATTACTCTTATTATTATCAATCTAACTCATACTATTAGCCATATTATGCTTATATGATCGACAGAACGACAATTACTATACTGATTACACTCACTATTATCAGTCTAACTCATATTATTAGCCATATTATGCTTATATGATCGATAGAACGACAATTACTATACTCATTTCTCTTACTATTATCAATCTAACTCATATTATTAGCCATATTATGCATATATGACCGATAGAACGACAATCACTACACTCATTACTCTTATTATTATCAATCTAACTCATATTATTAGCCATATTATGCTTATATGATCAATAGAACGACAATTACTATACTTATTACTCTTATCATTATCAATCTAACTCATATTATTAGCCATATTATGCTTATATGATCGATAGAACGACAATTACTATACTTATTACTCTTATTATTATCAATCTAACGGATATTATTAGCCATATTACGGTTATATGACAGATAGAACGACAATTACTATACTCATTACTCTATTATTGTCAATCTAACTCATATTACTAGCCATATTATGCTTATATGATCGGTAGGACGACAATTACTACACTCACTCCTCTTATTATTATCAATCTAACTCATATTATTAGCCATATTATGCTTATATGATCGATAGAACGACAATTACTATACATATTACTCTTATTATTATCAACCTAACTCATATATTAGCCATATTATGCTTATATGATCAATAGAACGACAATTACTATACTTATTACTCTTATTACTATCAATCTAACTCATATTATTAGCCATATATGCTTATATGATCGATAGAACGACAATTACTATACTTATTACTCTTATTATTATCAATCTAACTCATATTATTAGCCAATTATGCTTATATGAGCAATAGAACTACAATTACTATACTTATTACACTCACTATTATCATCTAACTCATATTATTAACCAAATTATGCAGATATGATCGATAGGTCGACAATTACTATACTTGTTACTCTTATTATTATCAATCTAACTCATACTATTAGCCATATTATGCTTATATGATCGACAGAACGTCAATTACTATACTTGTCACACTCAATATTATCAATCTAACTCGTATTATTAACCATATTATGCAAACATGATCGATAGGACGACAATTACTATACTTATTACTCTTATTATTATCAATCTACCTCATATTATTAGCCATATTATGCTTATATGATCGATAGAACGACAACTACTATACTTTTTACTCTTATTATTATCAATCTAACTCATATTATTAGCCATATTATGCTTATATGATCGATAGAACGACAATTACTATACTTATTACTCTTATTATTATCAATCTAACGGATATTATTAGCCATATTACGGTTATATGACAGATAGAACGACAATTACTATACTTATTACTCTTATCATTATCAATCTAACTCATATTATTAGCCATATTATGCTTATATGATCGATAGAACGACAACTACTATATTCATTACTCTTATTATTATCAATCTAACGCATATTATTAACCATATTAAGCTTATACGATCGATAGAACTACAATTACTATACTTATTACGCTTATTATTATCAATCTAACTCATATTATTAACCATATTATGCAGATATAATCGATAGAACTACAATTACTATACTCATTACTCTATTATTATCAATCTAACTCATATTACTAGCCATATTATGCTTATATGATCGGTAGGACGACAATCACTATAGTCACTCCTCTTATTATTATCAATCTAACTCATATTATTAGCCATATTATGCTTATATGATCGATAGAACGACAATTACTATACTTATTACTCTTATTATTATCAATCTAACTCATATTATTAGCCATATTATGCTTATATGAGCAATAGAACTTCAATCACTATACTTATTACACTCACTATTATCAATCTAACTCATATTATTAACCAAATTATGCAGATATGATCGATAGGACGACAATTACTATACTTACTACTCTTATTATTATCCATCTATCTCATATTATTAGCCATATTATGCTTATATGATCGAGAGAACGACAATTACTCTACTTATTACTCTTATTATTATCAATCTAACTCATACTATTAGCCATATTATGCTTATATGATCGACAGAACGACAATTACTATACTGATTACACTCACTATTATCAGTCTAACTCATATTATTAGCCATATTATGCTTATATGATCGATAGAACGACAATTACTATACTCATTTCTCTTACTATTATCAATCTAACTCATATTATTAGCCATATTATGCATATATGACCGATAGAACGACAATTACTATACTCATTACTCTTATTATTATCAATCTAACTCATATTATTAGCCATATTATGCTTATATGATCAATAGAACGACAATTACTATACTTATTACTCTTATCATTATCAATCTAACTCATATTATTAGCCATATTATGCTTATATGATCGATAGAACGACAATTAGTATACTTTTTACTCTTATTATTATCAATCTAACCCATATTATTAGCCATATTATGCAGATATAATCTATAGAACTACAATTACTATACTCGTTACTCTATTATTATCAATCTAACTCATATTATTAGCCATATTATGCTTATATGATCGATAGAACGACAATTACTATACTCATTTCTCTTACTATTATCAATCTAACTCATATTATTAGCCATATTATGCTTATATGATCGATAGAACGACAATTACTATACTTATTACTCTTACTATTATCAATCTAACTCATATTATTAGCCATATTAAGCTCATATGATCGATAGAACGACAATTACTATACTCATTACTCTTATTATTATCAATCTAACTCACACTATTAGCCATATTATGCTTATATGATCGATAGAACGACAATTACTATACTCACTACTCTTTTTATTATCAATCTAACTCATATTATTAGCCATATTATGCTTATATGATCGATAGAACGACAATTACTATACTTATTACTCTTATTATTATCAATCTAACTCATATTATTAGCCATATTATGCTTATATGATCGATAGAACTACAATTACTATACTTATTACGCTTATTATTATCAATCTAACTCATATTATTAACCATATTATGCAGATATAATCGATAGAACTACAATTACTATCCTCATTACTCTATTATTATCAATCTAACTCATATTATTAGCCATATTTTGCTTATATGATCGACAGAACGACAATTACTATACTTATTACACTCAATATTGTCAATCTAACTCATATTATTAACCACATTATGCAGATATGATCGATAGAACGACAATTACTATACTGATTACACTCAGTATTATCAATCTAAGTCATATTATTAACCATATTATGCAGATATGATCAATAGAACGACAATTACTATACTTATTAGTCTTATTATTATCAATCTAACTCATATTATTAGCCATATTATGCTCATATGATCGATAGAACGACAATTACTATACTCATTACTCTTATTATTATCAATCTAACTCACATTATTAGCCATATTATGCTTATATGATCGATAGAACTACAATTACTATACACATTACTCTTATTATTATCAATCTAACTCATATTATTAGCCATATTATGCTTATATGATCGATAGGACGACAATTACTATACTCACTCCTCTTATTTTTATCAATCTAACTCATATTATTAGCCATATTATGCTTATATGATCGAGAGAACAACAATTACTCTACTTATTACTCTTATTATTATCAATCTAACTCATACTATTAGCCATATTATGGTTATATGATCGACAGAACGACAATTACTATACTTGTCACACTCAATATTATCAATCTAACTCATATTATTAACCACATTATGCAGATATGATCGATAGAACGACAATTACTATACTGATTACACTCACTATTATCATACTAAGTCATATTATTAACCATATTATGCAGATATGATCAATAGAACGACAATTACTATACTTATTTCTCTTACTATTATCAATCTAACTCATATTATTAGCCATATTATGCTTATATGATCGATAGAGCGACAATTACTATACTCATTTCTCTTACTATTATCAATCTAACTCATATTATTAGCCATATTATGCATATATGACCGATAGAACGACAATTACTACACTCATTACTCTTATTATTATCAATCTAACTCATATTATTAGCCATATTATGCTTATATGATCAATAGAACGACAATTACTATACTTATTACTCTTATCATTATCAATCTAACTCATATTATTAGCCATATTATGCTTATATGATCGATAGAACGACAATTACTATACTTATTACTCTTACTATTTATCAATCTAACGGATATTATTAGCCATATTACGGTTATATGACAGATAGAACGACAATTACTATACTTATTACTCTTATCATTATCAATCTAACTCATATTATTAGCCATATTATGCTTATATGATCGATAGAACGACAATTACTATACTTCTTACGCTTATTATTATCAATCTAACTCATATTATTAACCATATTATGCAGATATAATCTATAGAACTACAATTACTATACTCGTTACTCTTATTATTATCAATCTAACTCATATTATCAGCCATATTATGCTTATATGATCGATAGAACTACAATTACTATACTTATTACGCTTATTATTATCAATCTAACTCATATTATTAACCATATTATGCAGATATAATCGATAGAACTACAATTACTATACTCATTACTCTATTATTATCAATCTAACTCATATTATTAGCCATATTATGCTTATATGATCGATAGAACGACAATTACTATACTCATTTCTCTTACTATTATCAATCTAACTCATATTATTAGCCATATTATGCTTATATGATCGATAGAACGACAATTACTATACTTATTACTCTTACTATTATCAATCTAACTCATATTATTAGCCATATTAAGCTCATATGATCGATAGAGCGACAATTACTATACTCATTACTCTTATTATTATCAATCTAACTCACACTATTAGCCATATTATGCTTATACGATCGATAGAACGACAATTACTATACTCACTACTCTTTTTATTATCAATCTAACTCATATTATTAGCCATATTATGCTTATATGATCGATAGAACGACAATTACTATACTTATTACTCTTATTATTATCAATCTAACTCATATTATTAGCCATATTTTGCTTATATGATCGACAGAACGACAATTACTATACTTATTACACTCAATATTGTCAATCTAACTCATATTATTAACCACATTATGCAGATATATTCGATAGAACGACAATTACTATACTGATTACACTCAGTATTGTCAATCTAAGTCATATTATTAACCATATTATGCAGATATGATCAATAGAACGACAATTACTATACTTATTAGTCTTATTATTATCAATCTAACTCATATTATTAGCCATATTATGCTTATATGATCGACAGAACGACAATTACTATACTTATTACTCTTATTATTGTCAATCTAACTCATATTATTAGCCATATTATGCTTATATGAGCAATAGAACTACAATTACTATACTTATTACACTCACTATTATCAATCTAACTCATATTATTAACCAAATTATGCAGATATGATCGATAGGACGACAATTACTATACTTGTTACTCTTATTATTATCCATCTATCTCATATTATTAGCCATATTATGCTTATATGATCGAGAGAACAACAATTACTCTACTTATTACTCTTATTATTATCAATCTAACTCATACTATTAGCCATATTATGGTTATATGATCGACAGAACGACAATTACTATACTTGTCACACTCAATATTATCAATCTAACTCATATTATTAACCACATTATGCAGATATGATCGATAGAACGACAATTACTATACTGATTACACTCACTATTATCAATCTAAGTCATATTATTAACCATATTATGCAGATATGATCAATAGAACGACAATTACTATACTTATTTCTCTTACTATTATCAATCTAACTCATATTATTAGCCATATTATGCTTATATGATCGATAGAGCGACAATTACTATACTCATTTCTCTTATTATTATCAATCTAACTCATATTATTAGCCATATTATGCTTATATGATCGATAGAACGACAATTACTATACTTTTTGCTCTTATTATTATCAATCTAACTCATATTATTAGCCATATTATGCAGATATAATCTATAGAACTACAATTACTATACTCGTTACTCTTATTATTATCAATCTAACTCATATTATCAGCCATATTATGCTTATATGATCGATGGAACTACAATTACTATACTTATTACGCTTATTATTATCAATCTAACTCATATTATTAACCATATTATGCAGATATAATCGATAGAACTACAATTACTATACTCATTACTCTATTATTATCAATCTAACACATATTATTAGCCATATTATGCTTATATGATCGATAGAACGACAATTACTATACTCACTACTCTTTTTATTATCAATCTAACTCATATTATTAGCCATATTATGCTTATATGATCGATAGAACGACAATTACTATACTTATTGCTCTTATTATTATCAATCTAACTCATATTATTAGCCATATTATGCATATATGAGCAATAGAACTACAATTACTATACTTATTACACTCACTATTGTCAATCTAACTCATATTATTAACCATATTATGCAAATATGATCGATAGGACGACAATTACTATACTTATTACTCTTATCATTATCAATCTACCTCATATTATTAGCCATATTATGCTTATATGATCGATAGAACGACAACTACTATACTTTTTACTCTTATTATTATCAATCTAACTCATATTATTAGCCATATTATGCTTATATGATCGATAGAACGACAATTACTATACTTATTACTCTTATTATTATCAATCTAACGGATATTATTAGCCATATTACGGTTATATGACAGATAGAACGACAATTACTATACTTATTACTCTTATCATTATCAATCTAACTCATATTATTTGCCATATTATGCTTATATGATCGATAGAACGACAACTACTATATTCATTACTCTTATTATTATCAATCTAACGCATATTATTTACCATATTAAGCTTATATGATCGATAGAACTACAATTACTATACTTATTACGCTTATTATTATCAATCTAACTCATATTATTAACCATATTATGCAGATATAATCGATAGAACTACAATTACTATACTCATTACTCTATTATTATCAATCTAACTCATATTACTAGCCATATTATGCTTATATGATCGGTAGGACGACAATTACTATACTCACTCCTCTTATTATTATCAATCTAACTCATATTATTAGCCATATTATGCTTATATGATCGATAGAACGACAATTACTATACTTATTACTCTTATTATTATCAATCTAACTCATATTATTAGCCATATTATGCTTATATGAGCAATAGAACTACAATCACTATACTTATTACACTCACTATTATCAATCTAACTCATATTATTAACCAAATTATGCAGATATGATCGATAGGACGACAATTACTATACTTATTACTCTTATTATTATCCATCTATCTCATATTATTAGCCATATTATGCTTATATGATCGAGAGAACGACAATTACTATACTGATTACACTCACTATTATCAGTCTAACTCATATTATTAGCCATATTATGCTTATATGATCGATAGAACGACAATTACTATACTCATTTCTCTTACTATTATCAATCTAACTCATATTATTAGCCATATTATGCATATATGACCGATAGAACGACAATCACTACACTCATTACTCTTATTATTATCAATCTAACTCATATTATTAGCCATATTATGCTTATATGATCAATAGAACGACAATTACTATACTTATTACTCTTATCATTATCAATCTAACTCATATTATTAGCCATATTATGCTTATATGATCGATAGAACGACAATTACTATACTTATTACTCTTATTATTATCAATCTAACGGATATTATTAGCCATATTACGGTTATATGACAGATAGGACGACAATTACTATACTCATTACTCTATTATTGTCAATCTAACTCATATTACTAGCCATATTATGCTTATATGATCGGTAGGACGACAATTACTACACTCACTCCTCTTATTATTATCAATCTAACTCATATTATTAGCCATATTATGCTTATATGATCGATAGAACGACAATTACTATACATATTACTCTTATTATTATCAACCTAACTCATATTATTAGCCATATTATGCTTATATGATCAATAGAACGACAATTACTATACTTATTACTCTTATTACTATCAATCTAACTCATATTATTAGCCATATTATGCTTATATGATCGATAGAACGACAATTACTATACTTATTACTCTTATTATTATCAATCTAACTCATATTATTAGCCATATTATGCTTATATGAGCAATAGAACTACAATTACTATACTTATTACACTCACTATTATCAATCTAACTCATATTATTAACCAAATTATGCAGATATGATCGATAGGTCGACAATTACTATACTTGTTACTCTTATTATTATCAATCTAACTCATACTATTAGCCATATTATGCTTATATGATCGACAGAACGTCAATTACTATACTTGTCACACTCAATATTATCAATCTAACTCGTATTATTAACCATATTATGCAAACATGATCGATAGGACGACAATTACTATACTTATTACTCTTATTATTATCAATCTACCTCATATTATTAGCCATATTATGCTTATATGATCGATAGAACGACAACTACTATACTTTTTACTCTTATTATTATCAATCTAACTCATATTATTAGCCATATTATGCTTATATGATCGATAGAACGACAATTACTATACTTATTACTCTTATTATTATCAATCTAACGGATATTATTAGCCATATTACGGTTATATGACAGATAGAACGACAATTACTATACTTATTACTCTTATCATTATCAATCTAACTCATATTATTAGCCATATTATGCTTATATGATCGATAGAACGACAACTACTATATTCATTACTCTTATTATTATCAATCTAACGCATATTATTAACCATATTAAGCTTATACGATCGATAGAACTACAATTACTATACTTATTACGCTTATTATTATCAATCTAACTCATATTATTAACCATATTATGCAGATATAATCGATAGAACTACAATTACTATACTCATTACTCTATTATTATCAATCTAACTCATATTACTAGCCATATTATGCTTATATGATCGGTAGGACGACAATCACTATAGTCACTCCTCTTATTATTATCAATCTAACTCATATTATTAGCCATATTATGCTTATATGATCGATAGAACGACAATTACTATACTTATTACTCTTATTATTATCAATCTAACTCATATTATTAGCCATATTATGCTTATATGAGCAATAGAACTTCAATCACTATACTTATTACACTCACTATTATCAATCTAACTCATATTATTAACCAAATTATGCAGATATGATCGATAGGACGACAATTACTATACTTATTACTCTTATTATTATCCATCTATCTCATATTATTAGCCATATTATGCTTATATGATCGAGAGAACGACAATTACTCTACTTATTACTCTTATTATTATCAATCTAACTCATACTATTAGCCATATTATGCTTATATGATCGACAGAACGACAATTACTATACTGATTACACTCACTATTATCAGTCTAACTCATATTATTAGCCATATTATGCTTATATGATCGATAGAACGACAATTACTATACTCATTTCTCTTACTATTATCAATCTAACTCATATTATTAGCCATATTATGCATATATGACCGATAGAACGACAATTACTATACTCATTACTCTTATTATTATCAATCTAACTCATATTATTAGCCATATTATGCTTATATGATCAATAGAACGACAATTACTATACTTATTACTCTTATCATTATCAATCTAACTCATATTATTAGCCATATTATGCTTATATGATCGATAGAACGACAATTAGTATACTTTTTACTCTTATTATTATCAATCTAACCCATATTATTAGCCATATTATGCAGATATAATCTATAGAACTACAATTACTATACTCGTTACTCTATTATTATCAATCTAACTCATATTATTAGCCATATTATGCTTATATGATCGATAGAACGACAATTACTATACTCATTTCTCTTACTATTATCAATCTAACTCATATTATTAGCCATATTATGCTTATATGATCGATAGAACGACAATTACTATACTTATTACTCTTACTATTATCAATCTAACTCATATTATTAGCCATATTAAGCTCATATGATCGATAGAACGACAATTACTATACTCATTACTCTTATTATTATCAATCTAACTCACACTATTAGCCATATTATGCTTATATGATCGATAGAACGACAATTACTATACTCACTACTCTTTTTATTATCAATCTAACTCATATTATTAGCCATATTATGCTTATATGATCGATAGAACGACAATTACTATACTTATTACTCTTATTATTATCAATCTAACTCATATTATTAGCCATATTATGCTTATATCATCGATAGAACTACAATTACTATACTTATTACGCTTATTATTATCAATCTAACTCATATTATTAACCATATTATGCAGATATAATCGATAGAACTACAATTACTATCCTCATTACTCTATTATTATCAATCTAACTCATATTATTAGCCATATTTTGCTTATATGATCGACAGAACGACAATTACTATACTTATTACACTCAATATTGTCAATCTAACTCATATTATTAACCACATTATGCAGATATGATCGATAGAACGACAATTACTATACTGATTACACTCAGTATTATCAATCTAAGTTATATTATTAACCATATTATGCAGATATGATCAATAGAACGACAATTACTATACTTATTAGTCTTATTATTATCAATCTAACTCATATTATTAGCCATATTATGCTCATATGATCGATAGAACGACAATTACTATACTCATTACTCTTATTATTATCAATCTAACTCACATTATTAGCCATATTATGCTTATATGATCGATAGAACTACAATTACTATACACATTACTCTTATTATTATCAATCTAACTCATATTATTAGCCATATTATGCTTATATGATCGATAGGACGACAATTACTATACTCACTCCTCTTATTTTTATCAATCTAACTCATATTATTAGCCATATTATGCTTATATGATCGAGAGAACAACAATTACTCTACTTATTACTCTTATTATTATCAATCTAACTCATACTATTAGCCATATTATGGTTATATGATCGACAGAACGACAATTACTATACTTGTCACACTCAATATTATCAATCTAACTCATATTATTAACCACATTATGCAGATATGATCGATAGAACGACAATTACTATACTGATTACACTCACTATTATCATACTAAGTCATATTATTAACCATATTATGCACATATGATCAATAGAACGACAATTACTATACTTATTTCTCTTACTATTATCAATCTAACTCATATTATTAGCCATATTATGCTTATATGATCGATAGAGCGACAATTACTATACTCATTTCTCTTATTATTATCAATCTAACTCATATTATTAGCCATATTATGCTTATATGATCAATAGAACGACAATTACTATACTTATTACTCTTATTATTATCAATCTAACTCATATTATTAGCCATATTATGCTTATATGATCGATAGAACGACAATTACTATACTTTTTACTCTTATTATTATCAATCTAACTCATATTATTAGCCATATTATGCAGATATAATCTATAGAACTACAATTACTATACTCGTTACTCTTATTATTATCAATCTAACTCATATTATCAGCCATATTATGCTTATATGATCGATGGAACTACAATTACTATACTTATTACGCTTATTATTATCAATCTAACTCATATTATTAACCATATTATGCAGATATAATCGATAGAACTACAATTACTATACTCATTACTCTATTATTATCAATCTAACACATATTATTAGCCATATTATGCTTATATGATCGATAGAACGACAATTACTATACTCACTACTCTTTTTATTATCAATCTAACTCATATTATTAGCCATATTATGCTTATATGATCGATAGAACGACAATTACTATACTTATTGCTCTTATTATTATCAATCTAACTCATATTATTAGCCATATTATGCATATATGAGCAATAGAACTACAATTACTATACTTATTACACTCACTATTATCAATCTAACTCATATTATTAACCATATTATGCAAATATGATCGATAGGACGACAATTACTATACTTATTACTCTTATTATTATCAATCTACCTCATATTATTAGCCATATTATGCTTATATGATCGATAGAACGACAACTACTATACTTTTTACTCTTATTATTATCAATCTAACTCATATTATTAGCCATATTATGCTTATATGATCGATAGATCGACAATTACTATACTTATTACTCTTATTATTATCAATCTAACGGATATTATTAGCCATATTACGGTTATATGACAGATAGAACGACAATTACTATACTTATTACTCTTATCATTATCAATCTAACTCATATTATTAGCCATATTATGCTTATATGATCGATAGAACGACAACTACTATATTCATTACTCTTATTATTATCAATCTAACGCATATTATTTACCATATTAAGCTTATATGATCGATAGAACTACAATTACTATACTTATTACGCTTATTATTATCACTCTAACTCATATTATTAGCCATATTATGCAGATATAATCTATAGAACTACAATTACTATACTCGTTACTCTTATTATTATCAATCTAACTCATATTATCAGCCATATTATGCTTATATGATCGATAGAACTACAATTACTATACTTATTACGCTTATTATTATCAATCTAACTCATATTATTAACCATATTATGCAGATATAATCGATAGAACTACAATTACTATACTCATTACTCTATTATTATCAATCTAACTCATATTATTAGCCATATTATGCTTATATGATCGATAGAACGACAATTACTATACTCATTTCTCTTACTATTATCAATCTAACTCATATTATTAGCCATATTATGCTTATATGATCGATAGAACGACAATTACTATACTTATTACTCTTACTATTATCAATCTAACTCATATTATTTGCCATATTAAGCTCATATGATCGATAGAACGACAATTACTATACTCATTACTCTTATTATTATCAATCTAACTCACACTATTAGCCATGTTATGCTTATATGATCGATAGAACGACAATTACTATACTCACTACTCTTTTTATTATCAATCTAACTCATATTATTAGCCATATTATGCTTATATGATCGATAGAACGACAATTACTATACTTATTACTCTTATTATTATCAATCTAACTCATATTATTAGCCATATTATGCTTATATGATCGATAGAACTACAATTACTATACTTATTACGCTTATTATTATCAATCTAACTCATATTATTAACCATATTATGCAGATATAATCGATAGAACTACAATTACTATACTCATTACTCTATTATTATCAATCTAACTCATATTATTAGCCATATTTTGCTTATATGATCGACAGAACGACAATTACTATACTTATTACACTCAATATTGTAAATCTAACTCATATTATTAACCACATTATGCAGATATGATCGATAGAACGACAATTACTATACTGATTACACTCAGTATTATCAATCTAAGTCATATTATTAACCATATTATGCAGATATGATCAATAGAACGACAATTACTATACTTATTAGTCTTATTATTATCAATCTAACTCATATTATTAGCCATATTATGCTCATATGATCGATAGAACGACAATTACTATACTCATTACTCTTATTATTATCAATCTAACTCACATTATTAGCCATATTATGCTTATATGATCGATAGAACTACAATTACTATACACATTACTCTTATTATTATCAATCTAACTCATATTATTAGCCATATTATGCTTATATGATCGATAGGACGACAATTACTATACTCACTCCTCTTATTTTTATCAATCTAACTCATATTATTAGCCATATTATGCTTATATGATCGACAGAACGACAAGTACTATACTTATTACTCTTATTATTGTCAATCTAACTCATATTATTAGCCATATTATGCTTATATGAGCAATAGAACTACAATTACTATACTTATTACACTCACTATTATCAATCTAACTCATATTATTAACCAAATTATGCAGATATGATCGATAGGACAACAATTACTATACTTGTTACTCTTATTATTATCCATCTATCTCATATTATTAGCCATATTATGCTTATATGATCGAGAGAACAACAATTACTCTACTTATTACTCTTATTATTATCAATCTAACTCATACTATTAGCCATATTATGGTTATATGATCGACAGAACGACAATTACTATACTTGTCACACTCAATATTATCAATCTAACTCATATTATTAACCACATTATGCAGATATGATCGATAGAACGACAATTACTATACTGATTACACTCACTATTATCAATCTAAGTCATATTATTAACCATATTATGCAGATATGATCAATAGAACGACAATTACTATACTTATTTCTCTTACTATTATCAATCTAACTCATATTATTAGCCATATTATGCTTATATGATCGATAGAGCGACAATTACTATACTCATTTCTCTTATTATTATCAATCTAACTCATATTATTAGCCATGTTATGCTTATATGATCAATAGAACGACAATTACTATACTTATTACTCTTATTATTATCAATCTAACTCATATTATTAGCCATATTATGCTTATATGATCGATAGAACGACAATTACTATACTTTTTACTCTTATTATTATCAATCTAACTCATATTATTAGCCATATTATGCAGATATAATCGATAGAACTACAATTACTATACTCATTGCTCTATTATTATCAATCTAACTCATATTATTAGCCATATTTTGCTTATATGATCGACAGAACGACAATTACTATACTTATTACACTCAATATTGTCAATCTAACTCATATTCTTAACCACATTATGCAGATATGATCGATAGAACGACAATTACTATACTTATTACTCTTATTATTATCAATCTAACTCATATTATTAGCCATATTATGCTTATATGATCGATAGAACGACAATTACTATACTTTTTACTCTTATTATTATCAATCTAACTCATATTATTAGCCATATTATGCAGATATAATCTATAGAACTACAATTACTATACTCGTTACTCTTATTATTATCAATCTAACTCATATTATCAGCCATATTATGCTTATATGATCGATGGAACTACAATTACTATACTTATTACGCTTATTATTATCAATCTAACTCATATTATTAACCATATTATGCAGATATAATCGATAGAACTACAATTACTATACTCATTACTCTATTATTATCAATCTAACACATATTATTAGCCATATTATGCTTATATGATCGATAGAACGACAATTACTATACTCACTACTCTTTTTATTATCAATCTAACTCATATTATTAGCCATATTATGCTTATATGATCGATAGAACGACAATTACTATACTTATTCCTCTTATTATTATCAATCTAACTCATATTATTAGCCATATTATGCATATATGAGCAATAGAACTACAATTACTATACTTATTACACTCACTATTATCAATCTAACTCATATTATTAACCATATTATGCAAATATGATCGATAGGACGACAATTACTATACTTATTACTCTTATTATTATCAATCTACCTCATATTATTAGCCATATTATGCTTATATGATCGATAGAACGACAACTACTATACTTTTTACTCTTATTATTATCAATCTAACTCATATTATTAGCCATATTATGCTTATATGATCGATAGATCGACAATTACTATACTTATTACTCTTATTATTATCAATCTAACGGATATTATTAGCCATATTACGGTTATATGACAGA
The DNA here is from genome assembly GCF_050947335.1 of Megachile rotundata. Lineage (NCBI taxonomy): Eukaryota > Metazoa > Arthropoda > Insecta > Hymenoptera > Megachilidae > Megachile > Megachile rotundata. The sequence goes on along the minus strand of NW_027474087.1, from coordinate 19,895 downwards.
TAGAACGACAATTACTATACTTATTACTCTTATCATTATCAATCTAACTCATATTATTAGCCATATTATGCTTATATGATCGATAGAACGACAACTACTATATTCATTACTCTTATTATTATCAATCTAACGCATATTATTTACCATATTAAGCTTATATGATCGATAGAACTACAATTACTATACTTATTACGCTTATTATTATCAATCTAACTCATATTATTAGCCATATTATGCAGATATAATCTATAGAACTACAATTACTATACTCGTTACTCTTATTATTATCAATCTAACTCATATTATCAGCCATATTATGCTTATATGATCGATAGAACTACAATTACTATACTTATTACGCTTATTATTATCAATCTAACTCATATTATTAACCATATTATGCAGATATAATCGATAGAACTACAATTACTATACTCATTACTCTATTATTATCAATCTAACTCATATTATTAGCCATATTATGCTTATATGATCGATAGAACGACAATTACTATACTCATTTCTCTTACTATTATCAATCTAACTCATATTATTAGCCATATTATGCTTATATGATCGATAGAACGACAATTACTATACTTATTACTCTTATTATTATCAATCTAACTCACATTATTAGCCATATTATGCTTATATGATCGATAGAACTACAATTACTATACACATTACTCTTATTATTATCAATCTAACTCATATTATTAGCCATATTATGCTTATATGATCGATAGGACGACAATTACTATACTCACTCCTCTTATTTTTATCAATCTAACTCATATTATTAGCCATATTATGCTTATATGATCGATAGAACGACAATTACTATACTTTTTACTCTTATTATTATCAATCTAACTCATATTATTAGCCATATTATGCAGATATAATCTATAGAACTACAATTACTATACTCGTTACTCTTATTATTATCAATCTAACTCATATTATCAGCCATATTATGCTTATATGATCGATGGAACTACAATTACTATACTTATTACGCTTATTATTATCAATCTAACTCATATTATTAACCATATTATGCAGATATAATCGATAGAACTACAATTACTATACTCATTACTCTATTATTATCAATCTAACACATATTATTAGCCATATTATGCTTATATGATCGATAGAACGACAATTACTATACTCACTACTCTTTTTATTATCAATCTAACTCATATTATTAGCCATATTATGCTTATATGATCGATAGAACGACAATTACTATACTTATTGCTCTTATTATTATCAATCTAACTCATATTATTAGCCATATTATGCATATATGAGCAATAGAACTACAATTACTATACTTATTACACTCACTATTATCAATCTAACTCATATTATTAACCATATTATGCAAATATGATCGATAGGACGACAATTACTATACTTATTACTCTTATTATTATCAATCTACCTCATATTATTAGCCATATTATGCTTATATGATCGATAGAACGACAACTACTATACTTTTTACTCTTATTATTATCAATCTAACTCATATTATTAGCCATATTATGCTTATATGATCGATAGATCGACAATTACTATACTTATTACTCTTATTATTATCAATCTAACGGATATTATTAGCCATATTACGGTTATATGACAGATAGAACGACAATTACTATACTTATTACTCTTATCATTATCAATCTAACTCATATTATTAGCCATATTATGCTTATATGATCGATAGAACGACAACTACTATATTCATTACTCTTATTATTATCAATCTAACGCATATTATTTACCATATTAAGCTTATATGATCGATAGAACTACAATTACTATACTTATTACGCTTATTATTATCAATCTAACTCATATTATTAGCCATATTATGCAGATATAATCTGTAGAACTACAATTACTATACTCGTTACTCTTATTATTATCAATCTAACTCATATTATCAGCCATATTATGCTTATATGATCGATAGAACTACAATTACTATACTTATTACGCTTATTATTATCAATCTAACTCATATTATTAACCATATTATGCAGATATAATCGATAGAACTACAATTACTATACTCATTACTCTATTATTATCAATCTAACTCATATTATTAGCCATATTATGCTTATATGATCGATAGAACGACAATTACTATACTCATTTCTCTTACTATTATCAATCTAACTCATATTATTAGCCATATTATGCTTATATGATCGATAGAACGACAATTACTATACTTATTACTCTTACTATTATCAATCTAACTCATATTATTAGCCATATTAAGCTCATATGATCGATAGAACGACAATTACTATACTCATTACTCTTATTATTATCAATCTAACTCACACTATTAGCCATATTATGCTTATATGATCGATAGAACGACAATTACTATACTCACTACTCTTTTTATTATCAATCTAACTCATATTATTAGCCATATTATGCTTATATGATCGATAGAACGACAATTACTATACGTATTACTCTTATTATTATCAATCTAACTCATATTATTAGCCATATTATGCTTATATGATCGATAGAACTACAATTACTATACTTATTACGCTTATTATTATCAATCTAACTCATATTATTAACCATATTATGCAGATATAATCGATAGAACTACAATTACTATACTCATTACTCTATTATTATCAATCTAACTCATATTATTAGCCATATTTTGCTTATATGATCGACAGAACGACAATTACTATACTTATTACACTCAATATTGTCAATCTAACTCATATTATTAACCACATTATGCAGATATGATCGATAGAACGACAATTACTATACTGATTACACTCAGTATTATCAATCTAAGTCATATTATTAACCATATTATGCAGATATGATCAATAGAACGACAATTACTATACTTATTAGTCTTATTATTATCAATCTAACTCATATTATTAGCCATATTTTGCTTATATGATCGACAGAACGACAATTACTATACTTATTACACTCAATATTGTCAATCTAACTCATATTCTTAACCACATTATGCAGATATGATCGATAGAACGACAATTACTATACTTATTACTCTTATTATTATCAATCTAACTCATATTATTAGCCATATTATGCTTATATGATCGATAGAACGACAATTACTATACTTTTTACTCTTATTATTATCAATCTAACTCATATTATTAGCCATATTATGCAGATATAATCTATAGAACTACAATTACTATACTCGTTACTCTTATTATTATCAATCTAACTCATATTATCAGCCATATTATGCTTATATGATCGATGGAACTACAATTACTATACTTATTACGCTTATTATTATCAATCTAACTCATATTATTAACCATATTATGCAGATATAATCGATAGAACTACAATTACTATACTCATTACTCTATTATTATCAATCTAACACATATTATTAGCCATATTATGCTTATATGATCGATAGAACGACAATTACTATACTCACTACTCTTTTTATTATCAATCTAACTCATATTATTAGCCATATTATGCTTATATGATCGATAGAACGACAATTACTATACTTATTCCTCTTATTATTATCAATCTAACTCATATTATTAGCCATATTATGCATATATGAGCAATAGAACTACAATTACTATACTTATTACACTCACTATTATCAATCTAACTCATATTATTAACCATATTATGCAAATATGATCGATAGGACGACAATTACTATACTTATTACTCTTATTATTATCAATCTACCTCATATTATTAGCCATATTATGCTTATATGATCGATAGAACGACAACTACTATACTTTTTACTCTTATTATTATCAATCTAACTCATATTATTAGCCATATTATGCTTATATGATCGATAGATCGACAATTACTATACTTATTACTCTTATTATTATCAATCTAACGGATATTATTAGCCATATTACGGTTATATGACAGATAGAACGACAATTACTATACTTATTACTCTTATCATTATCAATCTAACTCATATTATTAGCCATATTATGCTTATATGATCGATAGAACGACAACTACTATATTCATTACTCTTATTATTATCAATCTAACGCATATTATTTACCATATTAAGCTTATATGATCGATAGAACTACAATTACTATACTTATTACGCTTATTATTATCAATCTAACTCATATTATTAGCCATATTATGCAGATATAATCTATAGAACTACAATTACTATACTCGTTACTCTTATTATTATCAATCTAACTCATATTATCAGCCATATTATGCTTATATGATCGATAGAACTACAATTACTATACTTATTACGCTTATTATTATCAATCTAACTCATATTATTAACCATATTATGCAGATATAATCGATAGAACTACAATTACTATACTCATTACTCTATTATTATCAATCTAACTCATATTATTAGCCATATTATGCTTATATGATCGATAGAACGACAATTACTATACTCATTTCTCTTACTATTATCAATCTAACTCATATTATTAGCCATATTATGCTTATATGATCGATAGAACGACAATTACTATACTTATTACTCTTATTATTATCAATCTAACTCACATTATTAGCCATATTATGCTTATATGATCGATAGAACTACAATTACTATACACATTACTCTTATTATTATCAATCTAACTCATATTATTAGCCATATTATGCTTATATGATCGATAGGACGACAATTACTATACTCACTCCTCTTATTTTTATCAATCTAACTCATATTATTAGCCATATTATGCTTATATGATCGATAGAACGACAATTACTATACTTTTTACTCTTATTATTATCAATCTAACTCATATTATTAGCCATATTATGCAGATATAATCTATAGAACTACAATTACTATACTCGTTACTCTTATTATTATCAATCTAACTCATATTATCAGCCATATTATGCTTATATGATCGATGGAACTACAATTACTATACTTATTACGCTTATTATTATCAATCTAACTCATATTATTAACCATATTATGCAGATATAATCGATAGAACTACAATTACTATACTCATTACTCTATTATTATCAATCTAACACATATTATTAGCCATATTATGCTTATATGATCGATAGAACGACAATTACTATACTCACTACTCTTTTTATTATCAATCTAACTCATATTATTAGCCATATTATGCTTATATGATCGATAGAACGACAATTACTATACTTATTGCTCTTATTATTATCAATCTAACTCATATTATTAGCCATATTATGCATATATGAGCAATAGAACTACAATTACTATACTTATTACACTCACTATTATCAATCTAACTCATATTATTAACCATATTATGCAAATATGATCGATAGGACGACAATTACTATACTTATTACTCTTATTATTATCAATCTACCTCATATTATTAGCCATATTATGCTTATATGATCGATAGAACGACAACTACTATACTTTTTACTCTTATTATTATCAATCTAACTCATATTATTAGCCATATTATGCTTATATGATCGATAGATCGACAATTACTATACTTATTACTCTTATTATTATCAATCTAACGGATATTATTAGCCATATTACGGTTATATGACAGATAGAACGACAATTACTATACTTATTACTCTTATCATTATCAATCTAACTCATATTATTAGCCATATTATGCTTATATGATCGATAGAACGACAACTACTATATTCATTACTCTTATTATTATCAATCTAACGCATATTATTTACCATATTAAGCTTATATGATCGATAGAACTACAATTACTATACTTATTACGCTTATTATTATCAATCTAACTCATATTATTAGCCATATTATGCAGATATAATCTGTAGAACTACAATTACTATACTCGTTACTCTTATTATTATCAATCTAACTCATATTATCAGCCATATTATGCTTATATGATCGATAGAACTACAATTACTATACTTATTACGCTTATTATTATCAATCTAACTCATATTATTAACCATATTATGCAGATATAATCGATAGAACTACAATTACTATACTCATTACTCTATTATTATCAATCTAACTCATATTATTAGCCATATTATGCTTATATGATCGATAGAACGACAATTACTATACTCATTTCTCTTACTATTATCAATCTAACTCATATTATTAGCCATATTATGCTTATATGATCGATAGAACGACAATTACTATACTTATTACTCTTACTATTATCAATCTAACTCATATTATTAGCCATATTAAGCTCATATGATCGATAGAACGACAATTACTATACTCATTACTCTTATTATTATCAATCTAACTCACACTATTAGCCATATTATGCTTATATGATCGATAGAACGACAATTACTATACTCACTACTCTTTTTATTATCAATCTAACTCATATTATTAGCCATATTATGCTTATATGATCGATAGAACGACAATTACTATACGTATTACTCTTATTATTATCAATCTAACTCATATTATTAGCCATATTATGCTTATATGATCGATAGAACTACAATTACTATACTTATTACGCTTATTATTATCAATCTAACTCATATTATTAACCATATTATGCAGATATAATCGATAGAACTACAATTACTATACTCATTACTCTATTATTATCAATCTAACTCATATTATTAGCCATATTTTGCTTATATGATCGACAGAACGACAATTACTATACTTATTACACTCAATATTGTCAATCTAACTCATATTATTAACCACATTATGCAGATATGATCGATAGAACGACAATTACTATACTGATTACACTCAGTATTATCAATCTAAGTCATATTATTAACCATATTATGCAGATATGATCAATAGAACGACAATTACTATACTTATTAGTCTTATTATTATCAATCTAACTCATATTATTAGCCATATTATGCTCATATGATCGATAGAACGACAATTACTATACTCATTACTCTTATTATTATCAATCTAACTCACATTATTAGCCATATTATGCTTATATGATCGATAGAACTACAATTACTATACACATTACTCTTATTATTATCAATCTAACTCATATTATTAGCCATATTATGCTTATATGATCGATAGGACGACAATTACTATACTCACTCCTCTTATTTTTATCAATCTAACTCATATTATTAGCCATATTATGCTTATATGATCGGCAGAACGACAATTACTATACTTATTACTCTTATTATTATCAATCTAACTCATATTATCAGCCATATTATGCTTATATGATCGATAGAACTACAATTACTATACTTATTACGCTTATTATTATCAATCTAACTCATATTATTAACCATATTATGCAGATATAATCGATAGAACTACAATTACTATACTCATTACTCTATTATTATCAATCTAACACATATTATTAGCCATATTATGCTTATATGATCGATAGAACGACAATTACTATACTCACTACTCTTTTTATTATCAATCTAACTCATATTATTAGCCATATTATGCTTATATGATCGATAGAACGACAATTACTATACTTATTGCTCTTATTATTATCAATCTAACTCATATTATTAGCCATATTATGCATATATGAGCAATAGAACTACAATTACTATACTTATTACACTCACTATTATCAATCTAACTCATATTATTAACCATATTATGCAAATATAATCGATAGGACGACAATTACTATACTTATTACTCTTATTATTATCAATCTACCTCATATTATTAGCCATATTATGCTTATATGATCGATAGAACGACAACTACTATACTTTTTACTCTTATTATTATCAATCTAACTCATATTATTAGCCATATTATGCTTATATGATCGATAGATCGACAATTACTATACTTATTACTCTTATTATTATCAATCTAACTCATATTATTAGCCATATTATGCTTATATGAGCAATAGAACTACAATTACTATACTTATTACACTCACTATTATCACTCTAAGTCATATTATTATCCATATTATGCAGATATGATCGATAGGACGACAATTACTATACTTATTACTCTTATTATTCTCAATCTACCTCATATTATTAGCCATATTATGCTTATATGATCAATAGAACGACAATTACTATACTTATTACTCTTACTATTATCAATCTAACTCATATTATTAGCCATATTAAGCTCATATGATCGTTAGAACGACAATTACTATACTCATTACTCTTATTATTATCAATCTAACTCACACTATTAGCCATATTATGCTTATATGATCGATAGAACGACAATTACTATACTCACTACTCTTTTTATTATCAATCTAACTCATATTATTAGCCATATTATGCTAATATGATCGATAGAGCGACAATTACTATACTTATTACTCTTATTATTATCAATCTAACTCATATTATTAGCCATATTATGCAGATATAATCTATAGAACTACAATTACTATACTCATTACTCTTATTATTATTAATCTAACTCATATTATCAGCCATATTATGCTTATATGATCGATAGAACTACAATTAGTATACTTATTACGCTTATTATTATCAATCTAACTCATATTATTAACCATATTATGCAGATATAATCGATAGAACTACAATTACTATACTCATTACTCTATTATTATCAATCTAACACATATTATTAGCCATATTATGCTTATATGAGTAATAGAACTACAATTACTATACTTATTACACTCACTATTATCAATCTAACTCATATTATTAACCAAATTATGCAGATATGATCGATAGGACGACAATTACTATACTTATTACTCTTATTATTATCCATCTATCTCATATTGTTAGCCATATTATGCTTATATGATCGAGAGAACGACAATTACTCTACTTATTACTCTTATTATTATCAATCTAACTCATACTGTTAGCCATATTATGCTTATATGATCGACAGAACGACAATTACTATTCTGATTACACTCACTATTATCAGTCCAACTCATATTATTAGCCATATTATGCTTATATGATCGATAGAACGACAATTACTATACTCATTTCTCTTACTATTATCTATCTAACTCATATTATTAGCCATATTATGCATATATGACCGATAGAACGACAATTACTATACTCATTACGCTTATTATTATCAATCTAACTCATATTATTAGCCATATTATGCTTATATGATCAATAGAACGACAATTACTATACTTATTACTCTTATTATTATCAATCTAACTCATATTATTAGCCATATTATGCTTATATGATCGATAGAACGACAATTACTATACTTTTTACTCTTATTATTATCAATCTAACTCATATTATTAGCCATATTATGCAGATATAATCTATAGAACTACAATTACTATACTCATTACTCTTATTATTATTAATCTAACTCATATTATCAGCCATATTATGCTTATATGATCGATAGAACTACAATTAGTATACTTATTACGCTTATTATTATCAATCTAACTCATATTATTAACCATATTATGCAGATATAATCGATAGAACTACAATTACTATACTCATTACTCTATTATTATCAATCTAACACATATTATTAGCCATATTATGCTTATATGATCGATAGAACGACAATTACTATACTCACTACTCTTTTTATTATCAATCTAACTCATATTATTAGCCATATTATGCTTATATGATCGATAGAACGACAATTACTATACTTATTGCTCTTATTATTATCAATCTAACTCATATTATTAGCCATATTATGCATATATGAGCAATAGAACTACAATTACTATACTTATTACACTCACTATTATCAATCTAACTCATATTATTAACCATATTATGCAAATATGATCGATAGGACGACAATTACTATACTTATTACTCTTATTATTATCAATCTACCTCATATTATTAGCCATATTATGCTTATATGATCGATAGAACGACAACTACTATACTTTTTACTCTTATTATTATCAATCTAACTCATATTATTAGCCATATTATGCTTATATGATCGATAGATCGACAATTACTACACTTATTACTCTTATTATTATCAATCTAACGGATATTATTAGCCATATTACGGTTATATGACAGATAGAACGACAATTACTATACTTATTACTCTTATCATTATCAATCTAACTCGTATTATTAGCCATATTATGCTTATATGATCGATAGAACGACAACTACTATATTCATTACTCTTATTATTATCAATCTAACGCATATTATTTACCATATTAAGCTTATATGATCGATAGAACTACAATTACTATACTTATTACGCTTATTATTATCAATCTAACTCATATTATTAGCCATATTATGCAGATATAATCTATAGAACTACAATTACTATACTCGTTACTCTTATTATTATCAATCTAACTCATATTATCAGCCATATTATGCTTATATGATCGATAGAACTACAATTACTATACTTATTACGCTTATTATTATCAATGTAACTCATATTATTAACCATATTATGCAGATATAATCGATAGAACTACAATTACTATACTCATTACTCTATTATTATCAATCTAACTCATATTATTAGCCATATTATGCTTATATGATCGATAGAACGACAATTACTATACTCATTTCTCTTACTATTATCAATCTAACTCATATTATTAGCCATATTATGCTTATATGATCGATAGAACGACAATTACTATACTTATTACGCTTATTATTATCAATCTAACTCATATTATTAACCATATTATGCAGATATAATCGATAGAACTACAATTACTATACTCATTACTCTATTATTATCAATCTAACTCATATTATTAGCCATATTTTGCTTATATGATCGACAGAACGACAATTACTATACTTATTACACTCAATATTGTCAATCTAACTCATATTATTAACCACATTATGCAGATATGTTCGATAGAACGACAATTACTATACTGATTACACTCAGTATTATCAATCTAAGTCATATTATTAACCATATTATGCAGATATGATCAATAGAACGACAATTACTATACTTATTACTCTTACTATTATCAATCTAACTCATATTATTAGCCATATTAAGCTCATATGGTCGATAGAACGACAATTACTATACTTATTACTCTTACTATTATCAATCTAACTCATATTATTAGCCATATTAAGCTCATATGATCGATAGAACGACAATTACTATACTCATTACTCTTATTATTATCAATCTAACTCACACTATTAGCCATATTATGCTTATATGATCGATAGAACGACAATTACTATACTCACTACTCTTTTTATTATCAATCTAACTCATATTATTAGCCATATTATGCTAATATGATCGATAGAACGACAATTACTATACTTATTACTCTTATTATTATCAATCTAACTCATATTATTAGCCATATTATGCAGATATAATCTATAGAACTACAATTACTATACTCATTACTCTTATTATTATTAATCTAACTCATATTATCAGCCATATTATGCTTATATGATCGATAGAACTACAATTAGTATACTTATTACGCTTATTATTATCAATCTAACTCATATTATTAACCATATTATGCAGATATAATCGATAGAACTACAATTACTATACTCATTACTCTATTATTATCAATCTAACACATATTATTAGCCATATTATGCTTATATGAGTAATAGAACTACAATTACTATACTTATTACACTCACTATTATCAATCTAACTCATATTATTAACCAAATTATGCAGATATGATCGATAGGACGACAATTACTATACTTATTACTCTTATTATTATCCATCTATCTCATATTGTTAGCCATATTATGCTTATATGATCGAGAGAGCGACAATTACTCTACTTATTACTCTTATTATTATCAATCTAACTCATACTATTAGCCATATTATGCTTATATGATCGACAGAACGACAATTACTATTCTGATTACACTCACTATTATCAGTCCAACTCATATTATTAGCCATATTATGCTTATATGATCGATAGAACGACAATTACTATACTCATTTCTCTTACTATTATCTATCTAACTCATATTATTAGCCATATTATGCATATATGACCGATAGAACGACAATTACTATACTCATTACACTTATTATTATCAATCTAACTCATATTATTAGCCATATTATGCTTATATGATCAATAGAACGACAATTACTATACTTATTACTCTTATTATTATCAATCTAACTCATATTATTAGCCATATTATGCTTATATGATCGACAGAACGACAACTACTATACTTTTTACTCTTATTATTATCAATCTAACTCATATTATTAGCCATATTATGCAGATATAATCTATAGAACTACAATTACTATACTCATTACTCTTATTATTATTAATCTAACTCATATTATCAGCCATATTATGCTTATATGATCGATAGAACTACAATTAGTATACTTATTACGCTTATTATTATCAATCTAACTCATATTATTAACCATATTATGCAGATATAATCGATAGAACTACAATTACTATACTCATTACTCTATTATTATCAATCTAACACATATTATTAGCCATATTATGCTTATATGATCGATAGAACGACAATTACTATACTCACTACTCTTTTTATTATCAATCTAACTCATATTATTAGCCATATTATGCTTATATGATCGATAGAACGACAATTACTATACTTATTGCTCTTATTATTATCAATCTAACTCATATTATTAGCCATATTATGCATATATGAGCAATAGAACTACAATTACTATACTTATTACACTCACTATTATCAATCTAACTCATATTATTAACCATATTATGCAAATATGATCGATAGGACGACAATTACTATACTTATTACTCTTATTATTATCAATCTACCTCATATTATTAGCCATATTATGCTTATATGATCGATAGAACGACAACTACTATACTTTTTACTCTTATTATTATCAATCTAACTCATATTATTAGCCATATTATGCTTATATGATCGATAGATCGACAATTACTATACTTATTACTCTTATTATTATCAATCTAACGGATATTATTAGCCATATTACGGTTATATGACAGATAGAACGACAATTACTATACTTATTACTCTTATCATTATCAATCTAACTCATATTATTAGCCATATTATGCTTATATGATCGATAGAACGACAACTACTATATTCATTACTCTTATTATTATCAATCTAACGCATATTATTTACCATATTAAGCTTATATGATCGATAGAACTACAATTACTATACTTATTACGCTTATTATTATCAATCTAACTCATATTATTAGCCATATTATGCAGATATAATCTATAGAACTACAATTACTATACTCGTTACTCTTATTATTATCAATCTAACTCATATTATCAGCCATATTATGCTTATATGATCGATAGAACTACAATTACTATACTCATTACTCTATTATTATCAATCTAACTCATATTATTAGCCATATTATGCTTATATGATCGATAGAACGACAATTACTATACTCATTTCTCTTTCTATTATCAATCTAACTCATATTATTAGCCATATTATGCTTATATGATCGATAGAACGACAATTACTATACTCATTTCTCTTACTATTATCAATCTAACTCATATTATTAGCCATATTATGCTTATATGATCGATAGAACGACAATTACTATACTTATTACTCTTATTATTATCAATCTAACTCATATTATTAGCCATATTATGCTTATATGATCGATAGAACTACAATTACTATACTTATTACGCTTATTATTATCAATCTAACTCATATTATTAACCATATTATGCAGATATAATCGATAGAACTACAATTACTATACTCATTACTCTATTATTATCAATCTAACTCATATTATTAGCCATATTTTGCTTATATGATCGACAGAACGACAATTACTATACTTATTACACTCAATATTGTCAATCTAACTCATATTATTAACCACATTATGCAGATATGATCGATAGAACGACAATTACTATACTGATTACACTCAGTATTATCAATCTAAGTCATATTATTAACCATATTATGCAGATATGATCAATAGAACGACAATTACTATACTTATTAGTCTTATTATTATCAATCTAACTCATATTATTAGCCATATTATGCTCATATGATCGATAGAACGACAATTACTATACTCATTACTCTTATTATTATCAATCTAACACACATTATTAGCCATATTATGCTTATATGATCGATAGGACGACAATTACTATACTCACTCCTCTTATTTTTATCAATCTAACTCATATTATTAGCCATATTATGCTTATATGATCGACAGAACGACAATTACTATACTTATTACTCTTATTATTGTCAATCTAACTCATATTATTAGCCATATTATGCTTATATGAGCAATAGAACTACAATTACTATACTTATTACACTCACTATTATCAATCTAACTCATATTATTAACCAAATTATGCAGATATGATCGATAGGACGACAATTACTATACTTGTTACTCTTATTATTATCCATCTATCTCATATTAGTAGCCATATTATGCTTATATGATCGAGAGAACAACAATTACTCTACTTATTACTCTTATTATTATCAATCTAACTCATACTATTAGCCATATTATGGTTATATGATCGACAGAACAACAATTACTATACTTGTCACACTCAATATTATCAATCTAACTCATATTATTAACCACATTATGCAGATATGATCGATAGAACGACAATTACTATACTGATTACACTCACTATTATCAATCTAAGTCATATTATTAACCATATTATGCAGATATGATCAATAGAACGACAATTACTATACTTATTTCTCTTACTATTATCAATCTAACTCATATTATTAGCCATATTATGCTTATATGATCGATAGAGCGACAATTACTATACTCATTTCTCTTATTATTATCAATAACTCATATTATTAGCCATATTATGCTTATATGATCAATAGAACGACAATTACTATACTTATTACTCTTATTATTATCAATCTAACTCATATTATTAGCCATATTATGCTTATATGATCGATAGAACGACAATTACTATACTTTTTACTCTTATTATTATCAATCTAACTCATATTATTAACCATATTATGCAGATATAATCTATAGAACTACAATTACTATACTCGTTACTCTTATCATTATCAATCTAACTCATATTATTAGCCATATTATGCTTATATGATCGATAGAACGACAACTACTATATTCATTACTCTTATTATTATCAATCTAACGCATATTATTTACCATATTAAGCTTATATGATCGATAGAACTACAATTACTATACTTATTACGCTTATTATTATCAATCTAACTCATATTATTAGCCATATTATGCAGATATAATCTGTAGAACTACAATTACTATACTCGTTACTCTTATTATTATCAATCTAACTCATATTATCAGCCATATTATGCTTATATGATCGATAGAACTACAATTACTATACTTATTACGCTTATTATTATCAATCTAACTCATATTATTAACCATATTATGCAGATATAATCGATAGAACTACAATTACTATACTCATTACTCTATTATTATCAATCTAACTCATATTATTAGCCATATTATGCTTATATGATCGATAGAACGACAATTACTATACTCATTTCTCTTACTATTATCAATCTAACTCATATTATTAGCCATATTATGCTTATATGATCGATAGAACGACAATTACTATACTTATTACTCTTACTATTATCAATCTAACTCATATTATTAGCCATATTAAGCTCATATGATCGATAGAACGACAATTACTATACTCATTACTCTTATTATTATCAATCTAACTCACACTATTAGCCATATTATGCTTATATGATCGATAGAACGACAATTACTATACTCACTACTCTTTTTATTATCAATCTAACTCATATTATTAGCCATATTATGCTTATATGATCGATAGAACGACAATTACTATACTTATTACTCTTATTATTATCAATCTAACTCATATTATTAGCCATATTATGCTTATATGATCGATAGAACTACAATTACTATACTTATTACGCTTATTATTATCAATCTAACTCATATTATTAACCATATTATGCAGATATAATCGATAGAACTACAATTACTATACTCATTACTCTATTATTATCAATCTAACTCATATTATTAGCCATATTTTGCTTATATGATCGACAGAACGACAATTACTATACTTATTACACTCAATATTGTCAATCTAACTCATATTATTAACCACATTATGCAGATATGATCGATAGAACGACAATTACTATACTGATTACACTCAGTATTATCAATCTAAGTCATATTATTAACCATATTATGCAGATATGATCAATAGAACGACAATTACTATACTTATTAGTCTTATTATTATCAATCTAACTCATATTATTAGCCATATTATGCTCATATGATCGATAGAACGACAATTACTATACTCATTACTCTTATTATTATCAATCTAACTCACATTATTAGCCATATTATGCTTATATGATCGATAGAACTACAATTACTATACTGATTACACTCACTATTATCAATCTAAGTCATATTATTAACCATATTATGCAGATATGATCAATAGAACGACAATTACTATACTTATTTCTCTTACTATTATCAATCTAACTCATATTATTAGCCATATTATGCTTATATGATCGATAGAGCGACAATTACTATACTCATTTCTCTTATTATTATCAATCTAACTCATATTATTAGCCATATTATGCTTATATGATCAATAGAACGACAATTACTATACTTATTACTCTTATTATTATCAATCTAACTCATATTATTAGCCATATTATGCTTATATGATCGATAGAACGACAATTACTATACTTTTTACTCTTATTATTATCAATCTAACTCATATTATTAGCCATATTATGCAGATATAATCTATCGAACTACAATTACTATACTCGTTACTCTTATTATTATCAATCTAACTCATATTATCAGCCATATTATGCTTATATGATCGATGGAACTACAATTACTATACTTATTACGCTTATTATTATCAATCTAACTCATATTATTAACCATATTATGCAGATATAATCGATAGAACTACAATTACTATACTCATTACTCTATTATTATCAATCTAACACATATTATTAGCCATATTATGCTTATATGATCGATAGAACGACAATTACTATACTCACTACTCTTTTTATTATCAATCTAACTCATATTATTAGCCATATTATGCATATATGACCGATAGAACGGCAATTACTATACTCATTACTCTTATTATTATCAATCTAACTCATATTATTAGCCATATTATGCTTATATGATCGATAGAACGGCAATTACTATATTCATTACTCTTATTATTATCAATCTAAGGCATATTATTAACCATATTAAGCTTATATGAGCAATAGAACTACAATTACTATACTTATTACACTCACTATTATCAATCTAACTCATACTATTAACCATATTATGCAGATATGATCGATAGGACGAGAATTACTATACTCATTACTCTTATTTTTATCAATCTAACTCATATTATTAGCCATATTATGCATATATGACCGATAGAACGACAATTACTATACTCATTACTCTTATTATTATCAATTTAACTCATAGTATTAACCATATTATGCTTATATGAGCAATAGAACTACAATTACTATACTTATTACTCTTATTATTATCAATCTAACTCATATTATTAGCCATATTATGCTTATATGAGCAATAGAACTACAATTACTATACTTATTACACTCACTATTATCACTCTAAGTCATATTATTAGCCATATTATGCTTATATGATCAATAGAACGACAATTACTATACTTATTACTCTTACTATTATCAATCTAACTCATATTATTAGCCATATTAAGCTCATATGATCGATAGAACGACAATTACTATACTCATTACTCTTATTATTATCAATCTAACTCACACTATTAGCCATATTATGCTTATATGATCGATAGAACGACAATTACTATACTCACTACTCTTTTTATTATCAATCTAACTCATATTATTAGCCATATTATGCTAATATGATCGATAGAACGACAATTACTATACTTATTACTCTTATTATTATCAATCTAACTCATATTATTAGCCATATTATGCTTATATGAGTAATAGAACTACAATTACTATACTTATTACACTCACTATTATCAATCTAACTCATATTATTAACCAAATTATGCAGATATGATCGATAGGACGACAATTACTATACTTATTACTCTTATTATTATCCATCTATCTCATATTGTTAGCCATATTATGCTTATATGATCGAGAGAACGACAATTACTCTACTTATTACTCTTATTATTATCAATCTAACTCATACTATTAGCCATATTATGCTTATATGATCGACAGAACGACAATTACTATTCTGATTACACTCACTATTATCAGTCCTACTCATATTATTAGCCATATTATGCTTATATGATCGATAGAACGACAATTACTATACTCATTTCTCTTACTATTATCTATCTAACTCATATTATTAGCCATATTATGCATATATGACCGATAGAACGACAATTACTATACTCATTACGCTTATTATTATCAATCTAACTCATATTATTAGCCATATTATGCTTATATGATCAATAGAACGACAATTACTATACTTATTACTCTTATTATTATCAATCTAACTCATATTATTAGCCATATTATGCTTATATGATCGATAGAACGACAATTACTATACTTTTTACTCTTATTATTATCAATCTAACTCATATTATTAGCCATATTATGCAGATATAATCTATAGAACTACAATTACTATACTCATTACTCTTATTATTATTAATCTAACTCATATTATCAGCCATATTATGCTTATATGATCGATAGAACTACAATTAGTATACTTATTACGCTTATTATTATCAATCTAACTCATATTATTAACCATATTATGCAGATATAATCGATAGAACTACAATTACTATACTCATTACTCTATTATTATCAATCTAACACATATTATTAGCCATATTATGCTTATATGATCGATAGAACGACAATTACTATACTCACTACTCTTTTTATTATCAATCTAACTCATATTATTAGCCATATTATGCTTATATGATCGATAGAACGACAATTACTATACTTATTGCTCTTATTATTATCAATCTAACTCATATTATTAGCCATATTATGCATATATGAGCAATAGAACTACAATTACTATACTTATTACACTCACTATTATCAATCTAACTCATATTATTAACCATATTATGCAAATATGATCGATAGGACGACAATTACTATACTTATTACTCTTATTATTATCAATCTACCTCATATTATTAGCCATATTATGCTTATATGATCGATAGAACGACAACTACTATACTTTTTACTCTTATTATTATCAATCTAACTCATATTATTAGCCATATTATGCTTATATGATCGATAGATCGACAATTACTATACTTATTACTCTTATTATTATCAATCTAACGGATATTATTAGCCATATTACGGTTATATGACAGATAGAACGACAATTACTATACTTATTACTCTTATCATTATCAATCTAACTCATATTATTAGCCATATTATGCTTATATGATCGATAGAACGACAACTACTATATTCATTACTCTTATTATTATCAATCTAACGCATATTATTTACCATATTAAGCTTATATGATCGATAGAACTACAATTACTATACTTATTACGCTTATTAATATCAATCTAACTCATATTATTAGCCATATTATGCAGATATAATCT